>NC_083276.1:59026446-59141446 GCF_963506605.1 Zootoca vivipara
GGTTATGTTTTGTACTCACTATCCCATTTCCTATTCCAGCAATGTGAGAGACATGGGTTCTTTCAGCCCAGTTGTCACCATCCATTTTAGCAGGGATAAACCCCGCCATCATGATTGTTAATATTCACACACTTTCTCCACCTGTGTGGGATCATATCACAGTGAAACAGCTCCCCAGCAGCTGGGTGTGCTTGTGAAGCGGGGCTCAAAGAGCAATGGAGGACTGGGGCATGAATGTCTCAACGTTCCTCCAAAGAAATACCCTTCATTCATGTACTAGGCATGTGATGGTGCCTCCTGAAGATTTGTGACTCAGTGATCTTTTCTGTGGGGGCTCTGCCAGGACAAGGGACTGTTGTACATGCATGTCATAATATTCAGTGGCCTCTGTTTGTCACAGTTGTTTTCCTCATAGGTCTTCCCTCCCTATAAGCTTATTTTCAGACTATGCTGCTTATAGAACAGTTTCTTATGCAGTTTGAAGCTCATCTAAGATACCACATAGCAGTTTCAAGGCTGGACTGTACTATTAGATTAAAAGCTAATACTTAGAGTCTGTTGAGTGGATATGTACTCAAAGAAGGTCTTTGGGGTTGACTAAACACTGTGGCCTTGTGACAACAAAGCCATGGACAAGTTCATGACCAAACTACACTCTGCCTGACTTCGTTCATCAGTTCAAGTTTTGTAGACTGAAACTTGAAGTGCCCCTAGCCGGCTGGCTATATATTTCTTGGTTTTCACAGTGACAAAGCTTGTGGGCAGACTTCACATACTACTCTTTGTCCAGAAAGATCAAGTTGAAAGGAGATGGTGGTCAGTTAAGACTGATGGGTTGACAGACTAAGGGAATAAAAATATGGTTTGGCACAGAAATTTAGCTAAGAAAAGAAAGAAAGAAAAACAAAACTATTCTGAACTGATGTGTCAGGTTTCCAGTAGTTCTAGAGAAATTATGGGGCTTTGCTCTTTCATTTTTGAGTGCTGCTGCCCATCTTTTACAGCAATTCTTGTGGGCCAGCATAGGTTCTTACTTTAAAGTTACCACATGGACTTCCAAATCCAAATCCTGCTGCATTCCAGTTGGGAAGCCAATTGAGATTTAATGGATAACCCACCCAAAGCCACAGCATATTAAATAAGCATCCCAGGCATAGGAATAATTAGGAGCTCACTCTAAGCTCCCAGTTTTTCCTTTGTAGCTGTGTTTGTACCTCACCTCACCTGACACCACATATGACAGCAGGTGGGCGTCATCAGGACTTCTTTCAAATTTCAGTGGCACCCTGTAGGAGGCCAAAAATCAAAGGAGGGCATAAGAGAAAGGGGATTATTTTCTGCTCTTTTGTGTGCACTCCCCTGACCTCTTCCAAACTTTGGCCCAAATCTCAGAGTTTTCCTATTAGTATTTAAAGCCCATACCACCTTGGGACCAGTTTGTCAGATCAGTTGTCAAATCAGAACCAGTGAAGGCAGTGAAGGTCCTGTGTGAGTGCCTGGAGGCGGTTGGAGGATGGATGGAGGCTAACAGATTGAGGCGGAATCCTGACAAGACAGAAACACTGTTTGTGGGGGACAGGAGATGGGCAGGTGTGGAGGACTCCCTGGTCCTGAATGGGGTAACTGTGCCCCTGAAGGACCAGGTGCGCAGACAGGGAGTCATTTTGGACTCACAGCTGTCCGTGGAGGCTCAGGTCAATTCTGTGTCCAGGGCAGCTGTCTATCCATGCCTGGCTCTAGGTGTAGTCCCGGTGGCGCGGGGTGCCAGGGCGCCGGGCCGGCAGGGGGGCGCTGCGAGGGCGGGGGCGCCGGAGCGATCTCCGCGCCTCAGCACCAGGGCGCTCGACCTGCTTGAGACGGCCCTGTGTCTATCAGCTCCATCTGGTATGCAGGCTGAGACCCTACCTGCCTGCAGACTGTCTCGCCAGAGTGGTGCATGCGCTAGTTATCTCTCGCTTGGACTACTGCAATGCGCTCTACGTGGGGCTACCTTTGAAGGTGACTCGGAAACTACAACTAATCCAGAATGCGGCAGCTAGACTGGTGACTGGGAGCGGCCGCCGAGACCCCATAACACCGGTTTTGAAAGATGTACATTGGCTCCCAGTACGTTTCCGAGCACAATTCAAAGTGTTGGTGCTGACCTTTAAAGCCCTAAATGGCCTCGGTCCTGTATACCTGAAGGAGCGTCTCCACCTCCATCGTTCTGCCCAGACACTGAGGTCCAGCACCGAGGGCCTTCTGGCGGTTCCCTCATTGCGAGAAGTCAAGTTGCAGGGAACTAGACAGAGGGCCTTCTCAGTAGTGGCGCCCGCCCCGTGGAACGCCCTGCCATCAGATGTCAAAGAGAAAAACAACTACCAGACTTTTAGAAGACATCTGAAGGCAGCCCTGTTTAGGGAGGCTTTTAATGTTTAATAGATCACTGTGTTTTATTTTTCTGTTGGAAGCCGCCCAGAGTGGCTGGGGAAACCCAGCCAGATGGGCGGGATATAAATAATAAATTATTATTATTATTATTATTATTATTATTATTATTATTATTATTTCTTTGAAGGATTGACTTGCTCCATGCTTGCCTACTTGACCACTTCAAGCTGTGGAACTTGCACTTCTACTAGTTCCATATACTGTAATGTTCATTCCACAGCTGTTAGAAGTCGTATCTTTTCATGTGGTGGGCACCCTTGCTATACTGTGTTAGATGCCTGCTTAAGAAAAAATATTATTTCAGCAATCCTACTCAGACATATAATTTAGTTACATATACTTGTTTTTTTTAAAATTGCTGATTTTATCTGTGGTGTCATTATATTATATATGCTGCTTAGCTTTTCTTTTAAAAAGAGAGAGAGAGAGAGAGCAGTATATAAATTTTGCTGAGTAAAAAATCCATGTAGATGACCCTCCACAACAGCATGAAAGGTAGCACTGCAGAGGGAAGATGAATTCACAGAAAACCACCTCTCATTTTTTTATGTTAACCAATGTCTGTGCTGGATCAAAAGCCATTCTTCAAGCAGCATGTTAGCGCTGGATTTAGCCCAGGCAGACTAGAACAAAGTAAACATGGGTTCAAACATTCAACTTTCTTTGTTCACCTTAATAGGAATTATATTTATAAATAGAAGAAAATAACTTAGAACACAAGTCAAACATAAAACCACCAGAGGGGGAGGGGACAGGAGAGAAGTGATGACAAAATAGTAATAAAAACTTAGGCTGTGTACACATTGCCAGTTATTCCGGCTCCAGCACACTCCCAATGTTGGTGTTTGAAGCTGTGTACACAAGACCTTAGCCACAATCTGTATCTACCCTGCAGTTCATTGGAGAAATATTGCTGTTTGATGCACTTTCCCTCAAACTACCTTCCATCCCATCTGAAAGTGTAAGCCATCATTTATACACTTCCATCAAAAGCCCATCCCAGGATGCTGGCTCCATAATAGAGAAGGTCTAGTCAATTCTTCCAGCTGTTGTCATCTCTTTGTAAAATGTTTTCAACAGGTTTTATTCTGCATTAGATAATGTCGGGTGCTCCTGTAAATTGACAACTGAAAAAGAGGAAATATTTAGATTGCTAAAGTGAAACCTACTGTACCTGATCTCGTTCAGTGAATGCAAGTAGGAGTGAAAAGCATTACTTAAGGCATCTTTTTAAAAAACAAACAAACAATGACTTGGAATGACTTTTCTGTACCAAATAAAATGTTTGAGGTGCAAGCAGCTGGCAAAAGGAGAGAAAAGTTCAAGAGTTTATGTTGCCAAGGGAACTCAGAAGCAGTTGGTTTATGCCAGTAAATTTGGAACAGAGGAGGGGGAAGGCATTCTCCCCCCCTTTTTGCCTAGAAAAGCATATATATATGTATGAGGTTGAATTTCATTTGTGGTAAGTCCTTTCAATGCTCTATTAATAACAGTTGGATAAATAAAAGTTGTACACTGAATGCGACTGTAGAAAATGAATTTTATGACCCATTCCTAGTTGTCATTGAGAAAAATCCTGAGATAATCAGGGAAATGAATCAGAGAATTATTTTGGTAGTTTATGCTTAATTCATTAATTAATTTCTTTTTGGGTCCAGAAATGGCAGTCATCCCCACCTGCCATTCTTAAGCTATGCTAAACACTCTTTAGATGTTTTGAGAAAGTGCTGAAATTTGATAATTTGCATAGAAATCACAAAAGTTTAAGGGCTTCTCTGGGTTAGCTCCCCAAATGCAATAAAACAAAAATGCCTCAGTGTGTCATTTGCATTTTCCATTATTCAAATGGGTTTAGGGCAGTGTGTGTTGAGTTACTTTAAGAACACAAAAGCCATCAGATCAAAGGTCCCATCATCCTGTTCTTACAGTGGTCAATCAGATGCCTATGGAAACCCTGCAAGCAGGATCTTAGCACAACAGCACTCTTCCCCACTTGTATCTGCCAGCAAATGGTATGCAGAGACATATTGCTTCTGACACTGGAAGTAGAATATAGCCGTCATGCTTTATCTTCAGAGGAACCCTGTGAGGTAAGGTTAGGTTTCACCCAGTGAGCTTGACAGCTGAGCAGGATTATAATCCAGACTTCAGTCCAATCCTAAAGCTGTCAAAGTTTCAATCTACATTGGCCAAATTTGCACTTTATGCTACAGCAAACCATGGCTTAGCCTAAATGAGCACATGGGCTCTGGAAGAGGAGATTGCAGCCACTTTGCACCTCTGCTGCTGTTGCTGCTGTAAATGAGGTGAACCATGGTTTGGCTTAATGTGCTCTTTGAACCCTGGCTCATGGTTTAGTTCTCTCCAGAGTCTGACCACAAGCTGTAATCTGAGATTTGTCCTGTAGTTTACAGTTTGGGCTTTGTCTGGAAGAGCTAAGCCATGACCCTGTGCTCAGCGTAGCAGCAAAATGACTGGGAAGGAACAAAGTGAATTGGCTTAGCATGACTGTGGGAACCAGGCCTCTGTAGATGTTATTTTAACTGCAGCTTCCTATGTAACCATCTACAAGTGATAATCTTTTTCTACATTTGGTTAAAAGAAGGCACCTATTCCTTCATGCTGCTGCTGTTAAAGACACAGTTACTGAGGCTGACTGAAAAACTGGTGGATTTTGTTAATTATATCACACTGGTTCTCTAAGGTGATTTTTGATTGATAGTGAAGAAGTTTGAAAACAGAAGCATCTAAGCATCACAGTGCTTAATGAATACCTCTTTCTTGCAATTGTTTTATGAAATGGTAATGTTATGTGTTATAAAAAAAACCTGATGCTTTTGCACTAGAATACTGAGATTTTTTAAAAATAAAATAAATACATAAATAGACTAGATAACCAGGTAGCAATCATTAAATATGTCCACAATCATCTTCTGGTGGTTTGTATTCATGATTGTATGAGGATTCCACAGATGAATTCAATAAATATCCCAGTGCAATACATTTTGGATAACCAATCATTCAAATCTATGTTGATATCTCCAATACATAACTTGCTGTTATGCTAGAGGGGCACAGACTTTGTCGTAACCTGCCTGCCAAAGTAAACTTCCCCCTCAAAAGCTGTGCTTCTGTGGAGCAATAATTCAGCAGAGCAAATGGAGGCACTTCTTACTTACAATTCCTATGGCACACTGGCCCTAACCCCAAATCAATAGCTTCTTCATTTATGAGAACCTTAAGAAGGAGAGCTTTATTGGGTATGAGAAACCCATTTGCTGTTTTCTCAATAGTTTTGCTAATTGCAAAATCTAAGATACCTACACACAATGTATCTTGGTGAGGGAGGTGTTATTGTTGAAAGAAGCAGAATAGTACATTATTCATAGCCATTCACACTGTTATGTTTAATCAAATATTTGGGTATAAAATATGTCCTGATAGTGAAGAATGGTGGCTGCTGCTGTTTTCAGACAAGCAGAAAGATTAGAGTTTAGACCATAAACATGCATACATTTGGAAAGCCACTTTTCTTATTCATGTGTTCTGTCTGCGTAGGTCTGCCAAAAGAGGCACAAGTGTTTCACTTAAAATAATGAAAACTAAAAAGATGGCTTCTCTCTCTCTCTCTCTCTCTCTCTCTCTCTCTCTCTCTCTCTCTCTCTCTCTCTCTCTCCTCTCTCCCTCTCTCCCTCTCTCCCTCTCTCCCTCTCTCCCTCTCTCCCTCTCTCCCTCTCCCTCTCCCTCTCCCTCTCCCCCCCCTCTCTCTCTCACACACACATGCAGATATTCCACTGATTTGAACCTCCTTAAGCTACACTCATGAGGTTCTGTTTCCTTTCCTGTTCCAACATGTATGTCCAGAAAGGTTGTGATAAATAGACACCAAATATCCAAAAGGGGGGTTGGGGTTGGGGATGGAATGCCCTGTCATTGTGACATGTGGGAAAGTCAAAGTTCATTCAGTGTTTTTTCCCCCAATGCAATGTAGCAAATGTTGTAGCAATGTAGCAAACGTTGCTAAGAGGGTTGTGGTTATGTTAGTGTTTTTAAATGGCTGTAAGTTAATAGGAACTGGAAGGATAAGATGGAAATGTCTACAAACAAGAATGGATCTGCCTGTTAGGCAGAAGAAGCTAACTCTGTTGAGGAGAGGGGTAAGCAGCAACTGGAATAACAGAAATGGAGTTCACTCATGCTTTTGTTTATTTCTAACATGTATATTAACTGATTGAACAAAGTCTAGCCTCATAGATAGTTGGCCAAAATCCGATTGATCTCAGTGGAGAGATTTAAGCATTTGCTTGCCTGCCCCACTGAAATCAGCAGGGTTTCGGCGTTCTCAAATTTGGTTGACTTGTCTAGTACACATTTTGTATGTGCACCTGAGATTTTAAAGATTTAAAAACTGTATACATCTAAATACATTAAGTTTGAACGCAACGAAAAGGTGTTTTAATGTGCCTGGAAAGAAGACATTGGTCAGACCATTAGGATGGCTGCAGTATTCTGTTAAATACTGCCTTGGTGGCAAACCTGTTAGTTACTGTGGAAAATATGTGTGTATTTGTTTATATTTGTGTATATGTTCTCTGTGGCACTTATTCCATGTTGAATGAAATGTCCTTAAATACTAGCACTTTTAACTCGGTCTGTTACATAACTGCTGAGTTTTCTTCTTCCACTTGTTAAGGTTGATTTTTGTAAGCTCCTGACAAATAAATGAATGGAGGACTAGTGGCAAGCTAGCTTCTATTAGCGCCATTGAAACTAGACTCCTTGTTTATGCAGTTGAGAGAAAGTATTGTGTCTTGTCCCCACGGACAAAGCAGAACTGAGAATAGCCCTGTCCCTAGTTTAACTAGCTTAGCAACCTCTTTGTGAAACCCCGGAGGGGCAATTGTCTATTGTTCTTGAAGCCAGTAGAGACTCACAAAGCTAACTTACATCCATTGCACTTTTTTTCTTGCCTTCCTGTTGCATGAGAAGTTTAATAATTGAGTTAGGCGGCACTGTGAGGTTTTGTCTCTTAATGTTGACAGTATAACACTAGGGTAGCAAAAAATAGGTTAGTGCTTCTATGAACTAAGGGTTGTTTTCTGTTAGTCATTGCTAGTCAAGATTTTCAACTTTAACAGCATTTGGATTGGCCATGTAATGGGGGAAGGCTTCTTTTTCTCTTTCTCACTGGCAAAGATAAGTCTCTAGTAGAAAAATCAGTGAGTGGCAATGAACTTTGCAAAACTAAAGGACGTCTTCAGCCTCTTCAGATTTGGTCACTGTTTCCAGAACTGCATTGGAAGGAAATAGCTCTTCAGGTTACAGTTTAGTCAAGTACTGTATGTTATTTTGTTGATTATATTGAAAGTTTACCAAAGCTTATCAGTCTGTTTGTTTTCTTCTTGTTTATTTGATGTACATTTGGATTGTATTGCCAATTTGGAAACAAACTAGAAGAAGGGAAAAGGTGCACATATACCATGCATTTAGAGGTTTTTTCTCCAGTGTTCATAAGCTTATTCATTCATACTCCTTTTTGCAAAAATCAACAACCATAAAAATGCTTCAGGGCATGCATCAATCTCTATCTTATAGCCAAGTATATTTTACATGTGTATGTGTTTGGACAAATTATTTGCATTTTAATTTCAGCTGGACTGGGTTGATATAGATATTTATGCTTTAGGGGTAAATGATGGTAATAACACTTATTTTATCATTTTAAACCATTTTAAAGCATTTTTTATGTTGTTGGTCAGAGATGCTCCTTTTATTTCAATGTCGGTGTTTTATTTTATCCTAAGAGATAAACTACATTCATAACTTGTTTTAAGTTTTTAAGTGTGACAAGTTCACACTCTGTTTAAACTCCATGAAATGAGCGTAGTGATGCTATAGCCGGCTAACAGACTGAAGGGTTCATGTGTGAGTGTGATTGCATACTGCAGACACAGAAGTGGGTGGTTTTTTAATGACAGAAAATATGCAGTAGTAATTCCAACATTTTCAAGCAAGAGCCTCTCCAAAATGTTACACAAGCTGTATGACACTTACCCAGTGGGAATGAGAGGTCTATTGCTGATATTACCAGTCCCTGCTACCACTGGAAGAATTTCCTTTTTACCCTGTATCCTCAGTTATATGAAGATACTGGAAGGATAATCCTGCCTGAAAAATAAGTTTTCTTACCCATTTACTTATGTAGATAACCTCAAAATATTACCAGTCCATTCCTAGTTGGAAGACATTATTACTCAATCAATTAATTACATTGATATCCTACCCCTCCTTCCAAAGGAGCCCAGGGCAGCAAACAAGAAGTGTCAAAACAATAAAAACAACTTAAAAGCAATTCCCGTACACATGCAAACTGGGAAAGTCTACAGTAGGCACCAAAAAGACAGCAGAGATGTCACCTAATATACAAGGGAAGGGAATTCCGAAGGGTAGATGTTAAATTACAAAATGCTTGGTTCAAATATTGTGCAGAATGGACCTCCTGATAAGATGGTATTTGCAAGAGACCCTCACTTGCAGAGCTCAGTACTTCAAGGTGGCAAGATCTTTGCCATGCTTCTAACATGCCAGATTTCCCCTAAAACTTTTAACAGAAATCATGGTAAATGTAACATGTAAAAAAGCTATTGTGCTTTATTCCTTGGCAAAATTTAGTTTGAAGTATATGTGATCCAAGTTTACATCTCTTGGTGTTAAATTTAGTGATTATATGGTATGTCATGCATTTTTGTATCATATTGTTACCCTTTGACTTTTTTGGTGAAGGGTAATATAAAAATGAATAGCTAGCTAGCTAGCTAGAGTGATCTGGTAAACCTGCAACACAAATGTATTTCTGGTGTTTTCAAAGGTACATGACAGATGGTGGATTGGGCCTTTACACTCGAAGGCTAAACAGACTTCCGGATGGGATGGCTGCTGTACGGGAAACTCTGCAACGCAACACCTCGCTGGGAGTGGGGGATGCAGACAGGTAGGCCTGCACCTGCCATTCTTTATTTTTACATTCTGTATTTTTACACTCTTATGAACTGTGTTCACCGCAAGCACAAAGGAAAACTTGTGCCTTTTGAATAGCCTGTGAATATATTGCAAGGAAGTGGAATTTGGCCGTTGTGATTTTGAGTGGGATCTTCTGGGGATACTTGAGTTAAGATATTTAAGTGGAGTGGAAATTAGGCACATTTTCTATGACACCACATCTGAACAGTTATTTCGATGGTTAATTGGTAATAGAATAAAACCGAGAGACAGTAGCTTGTTGAAGATCACCTGGTGAGTTTGTGGCAGAGGTGAGATTTTATTAACCTGTTTCCCCTGCACTGTATGACCTCAGAATGCAATAAATAAATAAATGGTGTCTGCAGTGTAGGGCTATTGACTGAAAACAAAGCCATATGACTGAACCAAGTGAAGAAGGCCATGTAGGTTCTCACCCTGCCGCAGAGTCTTCAGTCAAACTGCGGGAATGTATTTTTCTGACCTCATGCCAGTCCATAAGACCTGGAGACCAAAAAGAAAAGTCTGGAATTTCCTGGACATAGCCAGGATTTGGCCATCAGGAAAGTGCCTGGCTGGAAACAGCTTAAATGTCTGGGAAAATCAGGACGTATGGCAACCCATGTCAGAAGTGTAGATTTTGGCTCAACAACTTTTGTGTCCGGATTAATTTTCACTTGTGATGTCAACAGATTTTTAAAGCGTAGAAAAAGCACCCCTTACTCTGTCTGCCACCATATTCTCCCCATCTCAACCCCTCTAATGATGATGCTAGTGGTGTTATGCTGGCTTGCTCAGTAAGGCAATTGAGAGAAAAATGGTGGCAACTGGCCACATCACAGTAGTGCAGGCATCCCCAAACTTCGGCCCTCCAGATGTTTTGGACTACAATTCCCATCTTCCCCGACCACTGGTCCTGTTAGCTAGGGATCATGGGAGTTGTAGGCCAAAACATCTGGAGGGCCACAGTTTGGGGATGCCTGCAGTAGTGGCAAGTGGCACTTTTGCTAGACTTTCAAACGTAAAGGGTAGAGGAGGGTAGCAGTAGACAGCATACTCAGCATTACTGTTAAAAAGATGAGGGGAGGGGAAAGGAAGCAGCACCCCCTGCAAAATAATTTGTAATACTTAATCCTAACCCTGAAAACTGCCAAAATTGTCATTCCAGTTCACATAATTTGTGAACAGGGCTGGCAAATTTGTTGGAGAGGCATTTCCACTCAGCCCTAACTATAATTAAAACATTATTAGGTTGCTCTTAAACATGATTCATGAAAGAATATTCTAGAGTCTGGATTTATATCCCTTTGAAACTGTATAAAGCTGAATGTCCCAAGACTGAGCCAATCCAGCGCTGGATTTGAATGTCACAGTAAAATGGCTTATTGCTAAGATATCCCCAGTGGAGCTCTTTCGTTTCCAGCTGCTCAGCTTACTTGTGCTATCTCATTAGCTGTAGATAGAATGAAGATTTCTCCATATTAACTGTATTAGCATCAAACATGGCCCTTACAAGATACATTTCCCCCTGCAGCAGACCAGGAGATCTGGATGTGGAAAATTAATTTAATGCCTGATTGCTGGGTTAATGGGGATTACCTTAATAACAGCTGAGCGTACCAGTTTATTTGTATTTTTGTGTGCACAGGCATACACGCCACTCACAATGAATAGCATCTGAAAGCCCCCTTTAATTTAGATTTGTTTTGTTTATTTTAAAAGGATGTAAAACAGACAAAAATAGTTTCATCTTTTCTTTATTTACTGTGTTGGGTTTACCCACCTGGTTGTGGGAGTTATTAATTAATTTCAACATCTGTGCAAGCCAAAGACTTCTCTCTCTCTCTCTTTTTGTCACAGTATGGTAAAAGAGACTAGACATACCAGGTCCGGCCCTCCCAAGAAGTAGAGTGAAGCCACTGCCTCAGGCGACGGCAACCCACCCCATTACTACTGGAGAAATAGCAGCAGCAGCAGCAGCAGCAGCACCAATATCCAGCAAAATCTCACTGGAAATTGGTGGTATTTGGCTAGAAACTAGCGCTGTCCGCCAGAGGCAGTGGAGCAGGGCAGCACTTCCCCCTTTTGCCTCAAGTTGCAAAACTGGATACATCACCCTTGAGACATAGGTGTAGGTACAGAGTTCTAGGAATTAAAGCCTGTTTTCCAAATCTAGATCCCAAGGCCTGTGTTCATTACAAAAGAATGCGCAAGAAGGTTGGAAAAATACCAGCTGCCAGATAGATCTGCACATCTCCCAGGTGCCACCCTTTAACAGGGAAAGGTTGTCAGAATAGGAAAAAAATTCCGAATCTTCACTGTTTTCTTTCTGTCTTCTTCTGATGGAATTTTCTGCCCACTGAGGATCTCCAGGCCTCATATCTTTCTTCTTTTAGGAGGCTAGTAAAACCTGCTTATTTTAAAAGGCCTTTGATCTTTTGGGGGGTTCTTTATAGCTGCATTGTTGTTAAACCTTCTTCAGTAAGAACCCAGCCCCGCGCATATATACAGTCTCACACAAATTGATCATGTTTAAGTGAGAGGAAAGCCTGTCCAAAATTTTGATAAAATAAATACTCTTCTGAAATGTACAGTTGAAATAGTTAGGAGGAAAGGCCTGTAGCCAGTTAGAAAGAGGAAGGAATGCAGGACATCATGCACTAGAGCAGGGCAAATGAGTTCTGCATAGCAACAGCTTTAATTAGTATTTACCTTGCAAAAACATGAGGCCAGGCAGACAGACAATCTACAACCTGAATCCCTGTAGGTGACAACAGGATTCAGACAAAGGAATGGAACATACTGCGTTCAAACTGGTCACACTAACTGCTTTGCTAGCATTGTTAACTTCTACAGTAGAGTTTCCACTTTTTTGTAAAATGGAAGCTGGCCAGACCTGAGAAACCATGGCAATTATAGGCCTATATCATGACAGGGAGTGTTTATAATGCATTATGCTAACTGTTGGGCTATAATTTAATTTAACCTTTAAAGTTGTCCATGCTTTTATAAGCTTAGAGGATACATGGGCTGCTGCTTTCAAAGTCAATGTGTGGGGAAATTTATTTTAGTAGTATATCTTTAACTCTAAATATATGTGTGGCATGTAGGGTCCACTTACACAACTCTCATTCATCCCCCCATATTTTAATCCACCATCTCTTAACACATGTTTCTGAATGTTCTTGTGAAAAGTAGTATTTCTTGTAGCTGACAAATCATGTGATATCTTTTGATATTTTGTATGTGCACATAAAGAAATCAAGCATTGTTTCCTGCAAAGTACAAACAAGTCAATCGGCTGATGGAGCTAGTGGATATATCTTGCAGAGAAACATCTGATATGTACCGGTAACTAATAGGACTAGTCTTTAATGTTCCCTCTAGGGCATGATACCCAACCTTTGATAAAAGAGGGGTATACTTTTCTTATATCCCAAACACCCTCATAAAAGACTTGGGGCTCCTTTAAAAGTAACATGAGTCTAGATCTGAGCTAGGGGGAAGGTGCAGAAGCAAGCGGAAGAATAAGTGTCCTCTTCTTGTCTATAGCTTCTCCACTGCAAATAGCACTTTCCTGGCTTTCATTTCACAAAAGAAGCCACTGTGGTTTGAGTGCCAAATTAGGACCAAATAAGACTCTCCACTCGGTAAAGGGACCCCTGACTATTAGGTCCAGTTGTGGCTGACTCTGGGGTTGCGGCGCTCATCTTGCGTTATTGGCCGAGGGAGCCGGTGTACAGCTTCCAGGTCATGTGGCCAGCATGACAAAGCCACTTATGGCGAACCAGAGCAGCACACGGAAACACCATTTACCTTCCCACTGTACTACTTGCACTTTGACTGCTAGGTTGGCAGGAGCTGGGACCGAACAATGGGAGCTCACCCCGTCACGGGGATTCGAACCGCCGACCTTCTGATCGGGAAGCCCTAGGCTCAGTGGTTTAACCCACAGCGCCACCTGCATATTCCATCGTTCTTTCAGCCTAACCTACTTCACAGGGATGTTGTGATGGTAAAATGAGACCAGAGGAGGACCATGTCCATTGACCTGAGCTATTTTGGTGAAGGGCATTTTCAAATGTAACAAAGAACATTTTTGTTCAGATGCATGATCTTAGGGAAAGTGATGCACTCTCTTGCTAAAGCTAAGTGGGTCATGGTGTGACCAGTGCCTGGATGGGGGACTGCCAGGGAACATTACTTATGCTGCCTTGAGTTTCATGATGCAGGAATACAGGATATAAATCAGAAATGGGGAACCTGTGGCCCTCCAGATTGTACCAAAACACCCACCATCCCTGACCAGGATGGCTAGGGCTGATGGGAACTCCCAACAATACCTGGAAGGACACTGATTCATTACTGAAACAAGTACTGAATACATTGAATAAGCAGCCACAAAGTTAAGCCAGAACATGTTGGGATATAAACTTTTAGTGGTGTGTTTATCTCACTGAATTCAAGGATATTGGATTATGTCTGAGCTCAAAGGAACAAAAAAGCCAGACAGGTAAAACTAAAGTCATTTTACTGTAGATCATAGCCTGTTTCAGCTGCTGCATTATGAGACAGTAAGGCAGAATACCCTTTGTATTTTTGCTACTACAGACTACAGAGCAGCATCACTACTCTTCTCTGGCTTTCATCTCTGGGTATTTGTTGACACCCTGGCCCTTGGAAGTGATCATGCATCCCAGTTTAGCCACCTAAACTGTAATATATGAATATTTATAGCTGCTGTAACAGAGAAATCAAAGGACCACTTAAACCTTCAACCCAGAAAACCCCACTCCTCATGTAGCTGTCTGGTTTGGTTTTTATCAGCTGGCTCAAAACAACCCTGTTCTCAAAGTAAAGTTATACTTGAGTGCATGGAGAGATAATCTCCCTCTGCCTTAGAAAGACAACTTTTATCTTGTAAATCACATGCAAAAAGAAGAACAAAGGGAATTCCCACCAAGAGTTCTTTTGAACTCTTGCATTCTAGAAAGATGATTGTCTGGTTACAATAACTAGCAATAAACAATAGAAAAGGCCTTCATTTTATAGGTGAGATTTTTTGGTATGCCTTACCTCAGTATGCCCACCCCAGAGTTACCCTTTGATGAGCATGATGAACCCCAGAACTACAGAAGGGGCCAGGGATCATCCTCACAACTGGACAGTGATTCCCTGACCCCCTTCAACTTCAAGATTTGGAGGAAGAGCTCTTTGGATGTTGTGGTGCTGCAAGCTCCCCGCCAACCTTTTCTGGTTCTAAACTGGTGAAGGGCTAGAATCCTGACAACCGCAATGTTTGGATCAGCTGCCAAAATTATAGACCCGTGTTCCCTCCTTTAGAGCCCAACAAGGTGGAAAGGATAGCACTATTCTGTTGAGCATAAAGTTTAAGTGCAGCCTTATCAAAAGCATTAACCTTTGTGTCAAAAAGTTGAGTTAAAATATATGCACATTTGCAAAGACAAGGACAGGGCACAATATTCCAATACTATCTTTCTTTTTTTAAGGAGCATTGAAATTAGGCTCGTACTAAATACATTCCTAGTACAACTACAGGTACTGGTATATATGCCTTCCATCCAACTACAGCCATCCTCTTCTATGTATCCTACTTGAAAACAGGAAAAATAAGCACTATGATTCCATCTGACTGCCCCATTTAAAATTCTGGCAGTCGCATTCTACACTAATTAAAGCCTATGAGTCATTTTCAAGGAGAGCACCGTGTACAATGCATTTTAGTTGTCTAGTCAGGAAGTTACCAGATCACTGCAAATATTACATATACTGTAGTGGCTTTTCAAACTCAGCAGAGCAAGTGGGCAAAGTAGGTTGGCTATCCAAAATTAAGTAGAGTAGGCAGGTCCTTTGTGCTTTGCAGGACAAGCTGAAGGATGTAAAATGTTTTGTTTTGTTTTTTAACACAGAGCAGAAACTGTTATATGACTTTTCACATCTAATGGCAACAACATCAACAAAAGTCTCCAGACAGCTGCTTCAGTAACCTCTGATCTTGGGATTTCCCTGTTCTTGAGGTTATCTATTCAGCTTCCAAAGTGCAAACACTGTTTTCATACATTTAGAGCTTTCATTCGGACTGGGGTATCTTGTGAGGCAATAAGGTCAAATGTAAAGGCAATCAAACAAAAAGCCAGTGCACTTTTGAGCATTCAAGCAAATACATGTATATGATAAATCACTGGGGAAGGGTGTGCCTAATTTTCAACCCTTATGAACTCTACTTTTGCGGATGAAGGCATGCAATATAATTTGTTGTCAGTGAATTGTGCGCTCTCAAGTAACAATGAGAAGCTAAGGCTGCATAACTACACTTGGCTGGAAGTTAAGGTGCAGTAGATATAGTGAGAATTATTATGTAGCACCAGTGGGACTTACAAATAAACATGTATCGGACTAATCTGTACAGTCTCATCCCAAGGACTGTCCTTACGTCAGTTTTTCATGTTGTTTTGACAATATGCATCATTGTTGACCTCGGCGGGTGATGTGCTGAGTTCTCGGATACACTGATAGAAACTGCAAGAAAAGCAAGTATGGTGATGTTTTCAAAAGGGATATCACTTCTCATGTGACTGATGTACGTGCCTTGGGAACTAACGCCTACTGACCTCCTGGAAATTATCACATTGCTGAAGGCTGCACTGATGTATATCAGGATTTGAACAGTCAATGAATAGCTTGAAATGGTGACAAGTGAGCACTTGAGTATACCTGAGTAAAGATTTAAGCTTTAAATTATTTCGGTCAACACTTTAAAAATCTGGATCAGGTGGGGCATTCAGCTCAATGTGTTGTCACTTCACACTGTTGTCTACCTTTTATTTTCTTAGTCTAACTATTCATGCATACAACATTTTATTTCCATAGTTCACCAATGCTCAAGCACACTTGCAACATGAAAAAAATTACAAAATTACAACACAACAAAAGTAGTCATAAACAATAAATAAAACTTTAAAAAATGCACAACCAAGTGAAACAATTTCCACATAAATCGCTAGAGGAAGGCCCATTAAAGCTTTATAGGATCAGCTTATGTCTGTAAGGCTCAGGCAAGAGATATGTACCTCCCTTTAATCCCATAGAGGGAGCAGTGTTGGAAACACAGTTCGTTACAGGAAATGGCAGGCCCAGGAGCACAGGAAAGGTAGGAACCTTATTGGAATAATCCTGGGTCTATTACAGAACAGAACCACAAATTTGAATGATACCAGAATTCCTCTAACATAGGTACAGTGTCATGTGTAATGTGATATTTCGAAAGATTCCAGTTTTGCAAGAATACCATCCATCAGATACACGAGACTGGCCTGCCTATGATTTCTACTTAAGAAGATAGCTGCCAATATGGCGTCTTTAATAATCTCTCCTCTTTGCCCTGGTTATTTACCATAATACTGCCAGTAGCAGGGCTATTAGGCTTTTGTAGAAGCAGTGCAACGTCCTCACTTGTGTGAAGAATCATGGCCTGCTCATAGCAGGCAAGCAAAAGAGTTGGCATAGCTGGACTTCCTATTGTAGAGGCCTTATTGCAACTACTTTATTCAGTACAAAGAAGGTGCAGTCGTGCAGTAGAAATTGCCCTTTTCACACTAAAAACATATAATCTCCCACTGAACCTCAGAGTTGCCGTACTATATCAAATAACTATCTAGCGTTTGAGATGTCTCCAGAATATAACACACAAAGGTATGTTCATGGTTATTCTTCTACAGTATCTGGTATTCCAAGGTATACTACCTTAGAAGATGGAGCTAATAGTCATTTTTAGATCTTGATTTATTTCTATGTTACCTTGTCTGCTTGAGTATTTACTGGAGTTTTTCCCCCCAGATAGTATCTTGCTTCCAATGACTAAGTTGGTGACACTCATTAAAAGCTTGAGTGAACAATTTTAATGAGGGGTAAGAGGAAGAGTTTCTTACAGACGGACATTTGTCTTATGGTGATCCAAAGTAAATATTTAACTCCGTTTATAAGGTACATAATGGAGACATTTACTTTATAGGCCATGGGCGTACCCAGGATCAAAACTAGGGGGGGGCAAGGGGAGGGGCCAAGGCACGGAAGGGGAGGGGCCACAAAGTGGGCGGGAACGGCGAACTCGCGCTCCGCCGGGCTGTGCCCCTCCCTAGAAGCAGGGCTGGTGGGCGGAGGCGGAGCCCAGCCCAGCGGAGCGCGAGTTCGGCGTTCCCGCCCACCGCGCCGCGCTCTCTGGTTCCCCGCCGCGCTTGGCCTTGCCAGAGGGCGCGACGGGGAGCTGGAGGGAGGGCGCAGCGCGGCGGGCGGGAACGGCGAACTCGCGCTCCGCCGGGCTGTGCCCCTCTCTAGAAGCAGGGCTGGTGGGCGGAGGCGGAGCCCAGCGGAGCGCGAGTTCGGCGTTCCCGCCCACCGCGCCGCGCTTTCTGGTTCCCCGCCGTGCTTGGCCTTGCCTGAGGGCGCGGCGGGGAGCTGGAGGGAGGGTGCGGCGCGGCGCGGCGGGAATGGAGAACTTGCGCTCCGCCGGGCTGTGCTCCGCCTCTGCCCACCAGCCCTGCTTCTAGAGTAGGGCAGCTGCCCTAACTTGCCCCGTGGTGGGTACGCCCTTGTTATAGGCAGCTTAAAGAAAATAGTTTTGCAGATCATTGTTAGATGACATTACATGAATCACGTTAAGAAATCTAGAACTCTCATCAGATGCTGGTGAAGTGATCTTGTAAATAAAAAAATAAAAAATGTGAATAGGCAGAACTGTTAAATACATGAAGCCAAAGGTATTAGTTGGGCCAATACAAATAATTATAGTTCATGTTACCAACAAACTAGTAGCTTTTCTTCTTACAGTGTTTCTGCTACCTATAACCATGGACTCTTCAGTAAGGAAAATACCACCACCTCAATAACTGTATTTGTTGAACCCTTTTCTCCATATCGAGCCAGAGCTGTCAGTCTGATAATAGTGACAGAGATGCACTCTTTCTCTTGCCAGGGAGCAACTCATGGTAAAGTTTGTCATCTCCTGAAGCAACTCTATATCTGCATGACCACTCAGTGAGGTTGGCAGGTAGATTGGCCATAATTAAGTTACTTTGCACCACAGAAGTCATTGATGTGCTTTTCCAAAAGAAATTTTACATACTGTACTGAGCTTTGTTACACAGATAGTGTATTGCATTGAGACTGGAAGGCAACTGTCACTGCACATCCAGAATACACTGGAAGCTCCCTGACAAGCTTCTGAACCCATTGTATGAATTTTCTAATACCAGTGTACCAGCTAAAATCTTACTTAGCGATAAGCCCTCTTCAGTTAAGTAAACATAAAAGGCGGCACCAGGGATGAGCTCTCTAGCTCTGCTTGCCATATTTGTAAGAGGGCAGCCATCTGAGGTGGAGGGCTTCCTATACTCCTGGAGATTCCCTGTATGTTTTATAAACAGAGTTCTAAAATGTACAGGGAGCCTCCAGAAGTTCAAGAGGCTCTCCACTTCAGTGAACCTATTCAATGAAAGGTAGAGTTAGCACACTTGTCCCTACTTTCCCCCACCCCTCACATATTTACTAAACAGCTTAACATAATACCTGAAGAGTACTGAAGTCACTTGCAGAAAGGCAAAAAATAGGAATAAAAAAATAGAACCAGTAGGAATTTGTTGGTAGCAAGTCAAGCGATACCGTACTTTGCACACTTAAAAGTTCTAAAAGGCTGACAATCTCAGAAAATGTTTATGTGTTACATGGAAAATGGGATAATTTGGAAAAACGAAAGCCTTATTGGTAGCATAATTTACCATTAGGTAGCATTCCCCCAGTTATATGTACAGCAACCATACTAGTTTGGGCACCAAAAGAGGGCTTGTCAAGAATTGAGAGGAGGCATTAATTCCTGGTGTAAAGCTATCAATAAAGAGCTTACTGACCGTGAAGTGAAAATTTGAGCCATTTGATCCTTGCATTTTTGTGGGCTGTGGTTTCTTTCCAATAAAACTCATTGAAGCTGATACGCTTAGTCATACCTTGCCTTGTAAGACTGTTAATATTCTCAAATAACAGAAAGGGCTTGACCAGATATATTATTACACAATAGTTCTCTGTAACAGTTCGTTAATGTGTAAGTGGTCATGTAAGGCTGAACAGATTTCATTTAGGGCCTATTTCAATTCAGCGGCTTGAATTCTTGCAGAATTTTCAAAGCTCTACTTAGTTTAGGAAGCTTAGGAATCTCTTACTGCTTCATTATAAGGATGTACCGGTATGTCATCTAGATGGGGACAGGCATGGAATTGTTATATTCGTTAATAAAAACATACAAGTAACATACTGGATAAGAGCAATGGCCTGTCTAGTCCTGCTTCCTGTTCTTACAGTGGACAACCTATGGGAAGCCTTCATGAATTTGTTTAATCCTCTTAAAGCCATCCAAGTTGGTGAGCATCACTACCTCTTGTGGAAGTGAATTCCATAGTTTTAACTATGCTCTGTGTGAAGAAGTACTTTCTTTTGTCTGTCCTGAATCCTCTAACATTCAGATTCATTAGATGTCCCCGAGTTCTAGTGCTATGAGCTAAAGCTCCAACAATGACAGGCTGAAAAGGACTTTTATTTTCAAATGTGTTCACTTCTGACACAACTACTGTTGGGAAGAAATAATGCGTGTCAGATTTCTGATAAGTTATTCTTTCACTGAGAATGAGAGGAAAACATCAAGCTTGTGTACGGGCATGATGGAATTTTGCGAGACAGAGGAAATGAAGTTATCTGAAGTCTTAAGTAATGTATGTATTGAAGTTCCACTGCATAGAATCATAGAATTGTAGAGTTGGAAGGGACTCTGAGGGTCAACTAGTCTATTGTATGTATGAAACCTGTTGCACAGAAAGACTTAAAAGGGGAAGAATATACAAACTCTCAAGATAGTTTGAAATCGCCCCCCTTGCGTGAACAAAAATTCATGCCTGAGATTTATATGTGAATAGAAAACAATTCCATTGTTAAATAACATGTGTTACAAGAAAGTGTGAGGGGGTTGCAGGATCATGCTCACATGATTTCATGTCATCACAATATGCACTGTCCAGAACTCCCATCAGGTGGTCATTTGGCAGCCATTTGCATGAATCCTGCATGTATACCAGTGTCTGCACATGTCACCTGTGGTGGCAATGGACTGCACAAACATTGACTGTGATGGGCAGGACTATTATGCAGCCTAACTCCACAATCTCCTTGGTGCTGCGGTCTAAACCACTGAGCCTCTTGGGCTTGCCGATCAGAAGCTTGGCGGTTCGAATCCCCGGGACACAGTGAGTTCCCATTATTCTGTCCCAACTTCTGCCAACCTAGCAGCTCGAAAGCACATCAGCGCAAGTCGATAAATATGTACTACTGCAGTGGGAGGACAAATGCTGATTCCCTCGGCCTGAAAACAAGATGAGCACCACAACCCCATAGTCGCCTTTGACTGGACTTAACCATCCAAGGGTCCTTTATCTTTACTTTTTTATAATCTATTATTTGAGCCCATGGAAGGATTTAAATAAATAAAAATCAATAAAAAACCCACCTTGGGTAGACAGAAAAGAACCCAGGAATCATGTCATGTCCAAGTACAGTGGAACCTCGGTTTACAACTACCTCTGTTTATAAACGCCTCCGTTTACGAACGCCGCAGACCCGGAAGTGTTTACATCTGGGTTCCGCAGCGTCGGATGCGCAGATCGCTTCTGCGCAGCTCGCGCATGCACAGAAGCACTCTATCAGCGCTTCGCGCACGCGCAAAAGCATGCCTTCAGGGAGCGAATGCCTCCGTTTACGAACGCCTCTGTGGAACGGATTGCGTTCGTAAACCGAGGTTCCACTGTAGAACCTTTGGCAGATTCAGTAATAAATGGTGCACGGATACTTCATGCATTATGGCTTGAATATTTAAACCCCTATTACATCTGTCATTATTTCCTTCTGTCATGCACATGTAAGAAAAGACAGTGGATCTTGTTCATGGCTTGGCTGCTACTTAGGAACACAGAAAGCTGCCTTATACTGAGTCAGACCATTGGTCCATCTAGCTCAGTACTGTCTGCATTGACCGGTAACTGGGCTTAAGACAAGAGTCTGTCTCAGCCTAATCTGGAGATATTAGGAATTGATCCTGTAACTGTAGCCACAAGGCCTTTTCCTGTTGTGATTGGATGCAATGAGGACTGTCCAATTCTAAAAAAGAGGACTGTCCAATTCTAAAAGAAAGCCCTGGATAGAAACACCCATGAGCTCCAGCACATCTTGTTGAATAGTGTTAGGCTCAGAAATGCTTTAGGACTGTTCTCTAGCCAATTTCTTTTGTAATTCAGAGCTTTAATTAACCAGACTGAATCCCAAACACTAACAATCACAATTGATTACTCAGATTCAGGTGGATTGTTTATTTAAATACTACATAATCTACCATATTAATCATAGTTCCTCATACTTTTATACTATTGAAACTAGGGCAGTAGGGAGGGGGAGAGAATTCAGTTGTTTTGATAACCCTTTTTGTAGTCCAGAGGACCTAGTCAAATATTAACAGCTGCAAAAGACAAGGGGGTATTGTAGGATAAGAAAGCAAAGTACGGCAATATTCTGGTCTGTTGCATTAACCTAAAAGAATGGAATTTTCTTCCTTAACCAAGGAAATTGATCTGGAAGGTTATCCTTCACAGTTTACATAGTGCAATGCTATAGAAATCAAATTTGGGTTAAAATCAAAGTTAGATGGAAAAATCCATTTTAGGTGGAACAAATTACAATAAATGACATAATTTGGAAAGAGAGGGCAGAATTCTCTCTCAACCTACCGGTAACTTTTATGTAGTTGTTCTGAGGATGAAATGGTGGAAGGGGAAGAATCCTGAGTTCTTTGGAGAAAAGGTGAGATATGAATGTAATAAATGAAAATAAATATTAGGGGTGCAATCTTCTGGATGATATTTATTTATTTATTTATTTAAAGTTCTTGTGTGCTTCCCTTCAGTATAAAGCCGCCCTAAGGTGGCTTACACATGGTAACTAAAACAATTATTTTTAAAACCAAATAAAAATTTTTTAAAAGGTCACTCCTATGTCAGGAGAGAGACACAGGGAACGTGTCCTTGCTAATTTTCCTCAACCTCAGCAGCTTTTGATACCATCAACATTGGTATCATTCTGGAGCAGCTGTCCAAATTAAGGGTTGGTGGCACTGCTTTGCAGTGGTTTCAGACCTACCGTACTTGGATGTCATTTCCAAAGGGGTGAGGCTTGTGGCTTGCTCTTCAGCCCTGTGGAGCTATCAATGTGGGGTTCTTCAAGGTTCAGTCTTATTCCACATGCTGTTTAACATCAACATGAAACTGCTGAATGGGGTCATCTGGAGTTTTGGAGTATGATGTCAGCAATATGCTGACACACAGCTCTACTTCTCCTATACATCTGCAGGTGATGCAGTGGATGTGCTGGACCAGTGGTCTTGCCTCGGTAATGGACTGGATGAGAGCCAACAAACTGAGGCTCAATCCGGATAAGACAGAGGCACTGTTAGTGGGCTGTTCCCTAGACTGGATGGATGGGAAGTGGCCTGCTCTTGATGGGGTTACACTCTCTCTGAAGTAGCGGGTATGCAGGGTTTTTTTTTGGGGGGGGGGACTTCTGTATTCATTACTGTCACTTGAGACTCAAGGGGCCTTGACCATGCAGAGTGTCTTCTATCAACTTTGGCTGGCGGCCCTGTTCGCACCCCTGTCTGGACAGGGATAGGATAGCCTAACTCCAGTCATCAAACATTCCCCTTCTCCCAAGCCTCTGGCTAATTAAACCTATGACCTTTTAAACTGGGAGTGGGGTTATTGTTTTTGTTAATAACTATTTTATGCATTTTTGTGTTAATGCATTAAATCTCCCTGTGATCCTTGAATGAAGGGTGGTGTAGAAACTTAATAAATATTTTTTTTAAAAAAAATACACAGCTTTTTGAGGTGTTCCTTCACAAAGCCGCACATTTCAAACGGAACCACATGTAAGTAATGAACCACATGCAAGTAACCACAATAAAATAGAACGAGCCTGAGAACAGCAGCAACTTAATCATGTCCCAGTAAGCAGCCTTCACCTATTACATATTAATAAAAGCTTTAGAGAAGGGACAAGATTTTAAAGTCTTTTTCAGAAAGTGAGAGTCCCATAAACTACACATGAAACTATCCAGTAATAAAAGCTAAAAACTGAGGTCACTACACTTTTAACAGAATCCAGGCCAAAGCAAATAAGTTATTGAGGTCTGCCCCCCCAAAACAAGAAAGATTAGGTCATATGTATTGCTTGGGATATGGGGCTACAACTGAAAAGTTTTTCTTTAGTGCCCATCTGTCTAATGCAGGCATAGGCAAACTCTGGCCCTCCAGATGTTTTGGGACTACAATTCCCATCGTCCCTGACCACTGGTCCTGTTAGCTAGGGATGATGGGAATTGTAGTCCCAAACATCTGGAGGGCTGGAGTTTGCCTATGCCTGGTCTGATGGATCTTGAAAGTGTGGCTGTGAGCAGAGACTTGAACTTAAGGGTGCAGGCAGTCCTTGAAATAACGTGGTTCCAAAAGGTGGTATTCAACTAAGTTTTACTCAGAGTAGACCCATTGAAATAAATGGGTCTAAATTAGTAATGTGCAGCTGGTACTGACTGATATTACATGATCTGGATACTTATTCCCACAAGCACCCTAATAGCTGTATTTTCTACCACACAAAGTTTCTGAACCCTATTTAAAGGCAGCCCCATTTGGAGCTTGTTACAGTAGTTTATTTTGGATGTAGCCAGGGTGTAATAGGAGGCAAAGCCTGCTTTTTCTAGAAAGGGTTGCAAGTGGTAAACGGCAGTGAGCTGGGAAAAGGCACGCCAATCACCTACATTAAGATGAATTAAGCTGTATATATGGTGTTATGTCTAATAACACCACATATACTTTTAACTGTTTTCTTAATTTTCTTTATAGAAAACCCCCAACAAATAAATTTATAAATAAATTTAATGATATTTAGTAGGGTCATGTTCTGAATTAGTCCAAGGGAATGATAAAGTCAAGCCGGATAATTTAAAACAAGATATGGCAGGAAGTACATATAACAAATTTAAAATAAATGTGTGTTAAATCTCTCTCTTGCTCTCTGAGGAAGGATTTCCAACTTCATGTGGGTTCAATAGGGTCATCAAACTTTGCACTTCAGGACAGGAAATAAAAGTATTAAGTTGACTTTTTACATTACAGTGGTAATATGCTGCTATCCCCTTTCAGTGCAGGCTGGATCCAGTTCCCATTAATTTATAAAGGAGCTGAACACATGCTTAGGCAGGAGGCTTAAACCCTAAACCAGTGATTCTTTGGCTTATTTGTCTGTGGTTTCATTACACTGGGCATGTATGACACAATGCAATGTGTTTTCTAACAGCTGCTCTTTAGGTAAATTAATACCTGGGGCCTCTTTACTCCTATCCACAATTTTAACTACTGGAACAGACCTTTAATGTAAAACGTATCTCACCAGATTGCTATTTGGTTTTTTTTTTTTAATTATAATTTTCAAACACACTTGTTATAAACAAAATCCTTATAAATTGAATCACAACTAATTTCACACATGTTATTAAGTAAAATAAATACATGTTCATTCTCCATGCACTGAATAAATGCAGCAAATTTGTCAGACTTCAGAGGAGCTCAAGAAAATTAAAACTAATTGAAGCTCACAGGCTATGCTTTTGTTTGGGGACTTCATGGACTGGGACAAATCAGGCAGTACAGTTATTTTTATTAGGCAAGATGCTGTTTTTCGTTTGCCTTGTCACTGCAAGGAGCCAATGAGTTTCCAGTTCTACAGACTGCACTATAGTTAGAACGTGCTATTGTTGGTACTGTGATTCAGTATATGGAATATGAGTGGACAGTTTTGACCAGTCTCAACTTTTTTTGAATAATAATTATTTTTAAAAATCAAGATTAAAAAATTCTAACTCTCAGGGGTTTGAGACTTGTCAGACAGCATGCGTGTCATAATCCAGGATTTCAAAGTACAGTCATACGTTGGAGGTCGAACAGAATCCATTCTGGAAGTCCATTTGACTTCCAAAACATTTGGAAGCCAAAGCGCGGCTTCTGATTGGCTGCAGGAAGCTCCAGGGTTGCTTCAAGGTTTGCGGCGTTTGGGAGCCAAAACATCCAAGTACCAAGGTGTTCAGGATCCAAGGTTCAACTTTACTACTGTACATAAACTGATTAATATTTTGGAATTTCCTTCATGAAGTCCAGTCCCCCACCTCCACCCTCCACTCCTCCTTTCACAGATTTCTCTTGCATCTAGTTTGGTAGCTGGACAGAGAGGGAAGCAGATGTCATCATTCCTCAGTAAGCAGGAATTGGCCCTGGATTTTCATTTGCTAGCAAGTCACTGCCAAAACATGGTGGTGGTGGTGGTTGTTGTTGTTGTTGTTGTTGTTTTACTTTGTTGCTGGAGGTATACTGATCAGGCAACCAAAATACGCAGTGGCTGCCCAGTTTGTTTAATCTGGGGAGAAAAAAATTCTACTGTCACACTTCAGAGGTTACACCAAACATTATTTTTCTTGCACAATCTTGGTGGTAGAAGCTCCCTTGTATGAAGGAGCAGCTATTTCATTCAGTTGACAGTCTGCCTTTGATATCTTCTCATCTAGCATCCACCCAGCTAAGACAGTCTCTAGCTCTGTCATTATACAAATATGTGGCGAGAGACTACAGCGCTCCTGTCTTTTTATATTCATAGCTAATCTAGTTTAATGCGATAATGGTCCAGCTGCAGGAAAGAATTTCATTAACACTCTTTCTTTTCATCCTAAAAACACAATCATCTGGGTTTTTTAAAAAAAAATTAGGCTTTTCTGAACGGCTGTGATTTATTTATTTTTTGTTTATTTAAAAATAGCAAATTGTCACATGCACCATCTAAATAAGCAGTCTTTCATGTTGCCATAGTGACACAATAGCCACTAAACCATAGACTGAGGAAAGAAGAAGCAAGTGCAGGCATATATATTGAATTAGTTTTGCAGTTCTTTGTTTCCTGAAGTTGGTATTTGTATAACTCTTTGGAGAGGAGCATACAATTTTAACCCATTAAAACAGTGAAAGTCTCTAGAATTCATTAGGTTGTATGTTTTACATCATGGCAAACTACGTAGCCTGCAAACAATTAACCTTTTAGGTGTGATTTAAGTGCATTGCACATATTACACAGAGGTGAACTTGATACGTGTATAATCAACTGGAAACGACAACTGCCACCATGATACCTTTATTTATTTATTTATTTATTTATTTATTTATTTATTTATTTATTTATTTATTAATTATTATATTGAGGGGAGTGTATGGGAGCAGCCAATACCCCTGGGAATTGCTTTATGTCTTGATGCAGTGTCATTCCTGTTGACACAATCTGTTTTTTTAATTAGGAAGGCTACTATCAGCATTGCCAGTGGCAGCAAATTAAGTGTGTGTGTAAAGCAGGGGTCAGCAACCTTTTTCAGCCGTGGGCTGGTCCACCATCGCTCAGACCATGTGGTAGGTCGAACTATGTTTTTGGGGGGAAATGAACGAATTCCTATGCCCCACAAATAACCCAGAGATGCATTTTAAATAAAAGGACACATTCTACTCATGTGAAAACACGCTGATTCCAGGACCGTCTGTGGGCTAGATTGAGAAGGCAGTTGGGCCGCATCCGGCCCATGGGCCTTAGGTTGCCTACCCCTGGTGTAAAGCAAAAGAAAATACTGTCAGGCACCTCATCCACAGTGTCTCTCCAATTATAAGAATTCAAATGCAACCTCCCTCCTGAATTATTAGAATTCACAATTATTCACCCAAAACTGCCAAATTCCCCCCCCTTACTTTTTTCAGGGGGATGGGGAATTATTTGTCCTGTGCTAGCAAGTAAGCTAATGACACTATCGAAACTTGTATTTGGCTCGGAAGTATTAAGCTTGCAAGCTTGTACTGCATTCCTCAGATATGAGGTAATCATTACGACCCTCTGCATTATTGTGCAAGTTTGATTTTGATCTAAATTTCCCTCTTCCAACTTGAACCACCCCACTATTGTCTTCCTCACCCCACTTATTTTCGGACAGCAGAAGGAAAGGGAGGGAGATCTGTTCCCCTTTCACACCTGACAATACAGGTACCTGGGGGGAAACTACATTTTCCAGAGGCTGTTTGCACCTGTGGTATTAAATAACAGATGCCAGAGGGGGGAGGTGGCTTCCTTTCCTCCTGCTTGTTGCTTCTTGCCACTGCAAAGTAAGTGGAGTCAGAGGAATGGTGGAAGAAGTTTGGAGAACTGGTAGATGGAGAGGGTTGAAGTGACTGTGTAGAAGTGGTGAGGGTGGGCAAAAACACAATTCAGATCACATGGGGAATAAACCGAGCTATTTCTCAGTCTTCGGTGAAATAGTTCTGAGCCAAGCAAATCTAGGGAAAGAACCAGCCATCACTGCCTAAGTATGGAAATAAAAATGAGAATTGTGAAGTGCTTTTTACTGACCTGTGTTCTCTATTTTTTGTTTTCTAAAGGTTATGGGTTTTGATTTATTCTCCACCAATTTTCACTTGGAAACCAAATGTTACAAAAAAAGGATGCAGAACACTCCAAAATCTTGGCACACCTCAGGTGTATTCATCTCAGGTTCAACATGTTGGCTAAGTCAGGCCTTGCAACCTGACAAGCCAAACAAAACTCACCAATTGGATATGGCAGCCACAGGGAGGTTTTCAAGCACCTCAACACCATAAATACAAGTCTGGTCGGCTGCAGTCAGGCTGCTGTGTCGCAAGTGGTTCATGCCTGCTTTTGGCTATTTGTAAAAAGGAATTAATGGTAATTCTGATGAACAGCACAGTGTTCAACAATCCGCACTTCAAATGCCTTAATTATGATTGTGATAAAGAACTTTGTCATGAATGTGCTCACTTGACTTTCATCCCAGTGTCTCAGTTTTCAAGGGAAATTGTTAAATGTGTTGCAGTCAATAACAGAGGAGTTCAAATCAACACTCTCATGCAATGGTCACACTTCCTCCACTTGTTGGGTGACCATGAAAGAGATGTGTATTGAGTTCCTTCATGTAAGGAAGGATCCTCTACATCAGTCAGGACAATTCTAGAGAACTTCAACAGATGTACACACACAGGGCCCATTCTTATTGCGGCCAAACCTGTGGCTAATGGGGGCTGTGGCCCGCAAAAGAACTGGCAAGCAGAATGTCAAACTAGCAAATTAAACCAGGGAACTCGCTTGTGTGAGCCAATAATAATACGTATTCTAACTCGGATCAAACCAATACTTCAGCCTGATGCTTGGAAAACCTTGTGGTTTTTTTCCAGTACAGTTTATATCGCTTACTCAAATTATAGCAATCAAGTATGTATTCTGTGTGCGTTGTGTCCATAAAAGGCCAGATGTATGGTATTGTGCAAGGCAACTGGGCAACATATCAGTTATGTTCTAACAAACGAAAATATTAAAGGAATTTAGTGTATTCAAATACAAGTGTTTGTACAGTGATTTCAGTGTTTGAGAGGGCCAGTTCTGATTGTATTGTTTGCCCTTCACAGAAGATCCATTCTGTAGGAGAAGGCAAGAATCTCTGCTTTACAGACCTTTTCTTCACAATCCAAAATAATGTTTCTCTACAGCTTTTTCTCTGCGGAGAAGAAAAAGAAACATTACATTGGGCGCAGCCTGATAAAATCCACTGGAAATGTTGAGAAGTGTATCAGACCTGTTTTAAATCAGACTAGTTTAGGATTATGTGGTCTGGTTTGTTTGTTCTCTGCAGACTGAGGTCTGCTAGCTGTGATCAGATTGTGCTGCCCACATGAGGGTAACAGAGTTACTGTATCTGATCTGAAGGCTTTGCACAACCTTGTCTGCCTCTTGAAAGCCAGGCGTGTCGAAACTCTTCCGCAGCTGACCTAGTACCGGGGAAATGGCTCGGTCTCATTCTCCCCCAGCATTTCAGAGGTTAATTTCACAGAGGGATCAGATTACTTTCTAGGGCCGTTTATAGTGTTCACCTTCTAGCTAGCTTGCTTCTTTCCCAGCCTCGTGCGGAGCCACTGTGTGTGCTGTTGAGAGAAGCAGCCTTGTTTTCTCCTGTGTGTCACTGGGCATCCCAATATCGTAAACTCTTTTTTTACTCCTTCCTGCTGGAGTGTTTTGATGGCAGCCAAATGAAGGTGTCAACCTGTAAAATAAATCTGGCCCCTTTCTCTAGAGTTCTTCATGGGCAGCAAAGTGGAGAAATGCTTTGGCCTAGGGACCTGGCAAGGTAGGAATATTCTTCTTCTTTTTTGCACGTCAAATAAGCATGGTCTTCATGTGGTGGGTAAAGGGAGAGTAGCAAAGGAGGAATGTTGAGATTTTTATTTGAGTAGGTGACTGAATCTTTGCAACGCTGGCACAAGAATTCTCCTTGCTGAAATGCTGTAAGCTACGGCACGGAATTGAAGTTGGAACAATGAATGAAATCTGACTTTTATTTATTTGATTTTCAATGTAATAACACATTTGGGGGGGGTGGATGTGTGCAGTTGACAGATGGCAACCTTGGGATCCTTAGGAAGAATGGCAGTATATAAATGAAATACTGTAAATACACAATTAAAATTGCTCTCTACTGTGGAAGTAGAGAGTGGGAATGTTTTTAAAAAATGCTTTTTCTTGTGCAATTTACTACAAGTATATTCACTTATTAGTCAAAACATCTAACAATAAGGATATTTTGAACAGTCAGGTTTTTAAAACATCTCCCCCCTCCCCCTCCCATATGTATGTGTGTATAACAACAGAGTTATTGTTCAATGACTGTAAATTGGGACTAGTTTCAAACCCACATTGCTGTGTGGTCTGCAGCAAGTATTGTGTACAAAAACGGGAACAGTAACTATCTCAGAGGGATTGTTGTGATGGTAAACACAGGAAAGACTTTGCAAGTCAATGAATAATGTTCCAGCAATTCCAGACTTCTTTTGCTTGATGTTCCAAGTGCTTCCCCTTTCCTATCCTGCAGGTGGAGACTTCCTTTGGAGTCTCTCTGCCCATGCTCCTGTTCCCTGGGATAAAAACCTGTGGTCTCCTCTACGGTTTACTTTGTCTACCTGGCTGAAATCTGCTCAGATTCTCCAGTTTCCCATGGCAAGTACCATCACATTGTGTCCCAGTCCAGGTGCTTGAAAGTGCACTTGTGATGGTTTTAGACAGCTAGGCAGGTCCGTCTTGTATCCATACTGGTACCGGTATCCCCTATATGAGGACAGGCCACCAGGAAAGCCTCACATTGTGAAATTAGCAATGTACATTATTCCTGTATGTAAGTCCAGATTGAAATGTGCCCTAGTGGAGACTGGCTATTGTGGTATACCAAATAATATTGCACTACTGTTGATGTATTAATATCATAGTAAAGGGATGGGGAACAGAAAGAGTATCAGTTGGAAGAGAGGTTTAAGTGCCCATCATTGTTTTATAGAAAGCTTTTGATGCTGTTTTATGTTTGTTTGTTACATTTCTATTCTCCCTTTCCTCCCAAAGAAGCCAGGGAGGCAGACCACAAAACATTTCGAAAAGCTTTAAAAATTGTTATATACTTGGAATCTCCAAGTATGTGCCTTTTATTCTTGCTATTTTGCTGTTTGCTTTTATTTGCGTGTGAACCACCTTGGCATTCTCCAAATGAAAGGCAGTATCTAAAGTCTTTTATTTAAAATGATGGTAATGGTGATAAGACATCTCACAAGATGGGTATCCTGTTGTTAGGTGGCTTTCTGCTGGACTCTGTGCCTGGCTTGTACCCAATCTACAGGTGAAGCACATTGCCTTTTGTTTTGCTTGCTGCTGTTTTGAGGGCAAGAGTCGAGTTGCCTTTCAGTGGGAGCAGTTCTTGTAAATTTGATGCAAGAAAGACACCATCCCAACATATGATAGACCAGTTAAACTACATTGTTTCATTCATAGTAGACTCTTGGCCACATATGCAAACTTGTGCTAAACCAGACTCAGATGGATATATAAACTACTACAGTATAAGTTTTCAGGGGGGGTCAGAAAACAACCTACAGGTGCCACATTATACCCATTCCACATTTGTAAGAACACAATTGTTTACTGTGGCAGCAGCTGCACACTGGAACTCCCTGCCTATTGAGATCAAGCAAGCACCTTCACTGTACTCCTTTTGACACCTGCTAACATCATTCGTGTTTAGACAAGGCTACCCAGATGTTTAGAAAGTTGAGATTATTTTAATCCATTTTTTATTTAAACTTTTGTACATCTTAAAGTGTTATTGTGGTTTCCCCATCCCCCTTGATTTTCTTCTTCTTCTGCTTTTAGGTTTGTTTGTTTTTACAATCAAGTGCTGTAGAAATGTTATTAAATGAATAAATAACCTGGGTGGCCCAGCCGGTGGTGGACAACATGAGCAGCCATGCTACAAAAATCTGGAGTAGTGTCCCCTACCTGTCCTTTCCCTCTCTCATCTTGATGTAATTCTTACCTTGCTTGATGGACAGTCACTGAGTTTCTGCATACTGTACTGCTTCAGGGTATACTCAGATAGGCCTGACTGACTGAGGCCAATTTGATCGCAATTCCAGAAACTGTCTGCAAATATGTATGGGATTTGGATCTCAGCTGCTGCCCACTAGCAGCTTCATAATGACTCCTGGCTCACACTCTGTTACAGCTGCGACACTTCAATCTTCCATATAAATTATGTGTGCATTTGGTGTTGGTCTCTATGTGGCTGATAACAAACTGGGTGGTACTGTATAATGCAGGTTCAGTGCATTTTAAAAGAAAACACTGCAATAAGTGCAGGAGGCAGTGGCAGGCATCTGCTGTGTACTGGCTACACATCTAGGAACAACTGGGTGGGGGAATTGTGCAGCAATCCATTTCCCAAACCAAACATTTGCTTCCAAGCAACCTCAATGATTTGAGCTGTGTGTTTGCATTGCTTTGGGTATGCTTGTTATCATGTAGAGAAATGTGTGAGCCAGTCACTTTGATATAGCCAGCAAAAAGCTCTGAAATCATGTGGCAGTTGTTTGTTCTTGTGCAGTTGTTCGTTTGGAGATTTTTTTTTAAGAACAACAAGCAACATCAAGACAAAATAAGAAGTAATGTAATGTAATTATTAACAGATGATGCTGATGCTGATGCTACATTTTACATTTCCCCCCTCTTCAGATATAAGCCATAAACTTAAGATCCATTGGCAACCGTCGTTTTCTATATACTTCATCATGATGTTGCAGTTTTATAGAATCTAGAATCATAGAGCTGGAAGGGATCCCAATGGCCATCTAGCCCAACCCCCTGCAACGCAGGACTCTCAGCTAAAGCATCCATGACAGATGGCCATCCAACCTCTGGTTAAAAACCTTCAAGGAAAGAGAGTCCACCACCTCTCACGGGAGTCTGTTCCACTGCTGAACAGCTCTGGCTTTCAGAAAGTTTTTCCAAATGTTTACAGTAGTCAGAATCTCCTTTCTTGTAGCTTGCAGCCATTGGAGTCCTACCCTCAAGAGCAGGAGCAAACAAGCATGCTCCCTCCTCCATGTAAAAGTCCTTAAGATTTTTGAAGATAGCTATCATATCTTTTTTCAGTCCCCTTTTTCCAGGCTAAACATACCCAGCTCCTTCAAGCGCTCCTCATAAGGCTTAGCTTCCAGACCCTTGATCATCTTGGTGGCCCTCCTTTGCACACGTTCCAGCTTGTCGACATCTTTCTGAAATTGTGGTGCCCAGAATTGGACACAGTATTCCAAGTGTGGTCTAAGGCAGAATAGTGTGGTAATATTATTTCCCTTGATCTGGACACTATACTTCTGTTGATGCAGCCTAGAATAGTATTAGCTTATTTTTGCTGCTGCATCACATTTTTTTTACTAATGTTCAGCTTGTGTTCCACCAAGACCCTTAGATCCTTTTCACATGTACTGCTAGTAAGCCAGGTGTCTCCCATCTTATATTTGTGCATCTGGTTCTTCCTGACTAGGTGCAGAACCTTACATTTGTCCCTATTGAAGTTCATTTTGTTAGCTTGTGCCCAGTTCTCCAATCTGTTAATGTCATTTTGAATTCTGATTCTGTCTTCTGCAGCATTAGCTACCCCTCCCAGTTTGGAGGGGTATTTGATGAGCATCCCTCAATTCCTTTATCCAAGTCATTTATAAAGATGTTAAACAACAATGGGCCCAGGACAGAACCCTGCAGCACCCCACTTGTCACTTTTTCCAGGATGACGAGGAACCATTAATGAGTACTCTTGGGGTTTGGTCAGTCAACCAGCTACAAATCCACCTAACAGTTACCTCTTTCAACCCACATTTTACCAGCTTCCTCACCAGAATATCATGGCGGACTTTGTCAAAAGCCTTACTGAAATCAAGATACACTATGTCCACAACATTTTCCCGATCCACCAAGTTTGTAATTCCATCAAAAAAAGAGATTGGTCTGGCATGACTTATTTTTGAGAAACTCATGCTGGGTCTTTGTAATCACAGCATCCTTTTCTAAATGCTCACAGACCAACTGTTGAATGATCTGTTCTAGGACCTTTCGTGGTATCAATGTCAAACTCACCTGGAAACAAAAAATAAAAAAATTCCTTCCAGTAGCACCTTAGAGACCAACTAAGTTTGTCATTGGTATGAGCTTTCGTGTGCATGCACACTTCTTCAGATACCTCACCTGGGTCTTCCTCCCCCTCCCCCTTTTTGAAGATGGGGACAGCATTTGCCCATCTCCAGTCTGTAGGGACTTCACCTGTTCTCCAAGAATTCTCAGAGATAATTACCAAAGGCTCTGAAATAACATGCACAAGCTCCTTTAGTACCCTTGGATGCAGCTCATCAGGCCCTGAAGATTTGAATGCACTTACAGTGGTACCTTGGGTTACAGACGCTTCAGGTTACAGACGCTTCAGGTTACAGACTCCGCTAACCCAGAAATAGTACCTCGGGTTAAGAACTTTGCTTCAGGATGAGAACAGAAATCGCGTGGTGGTGGCGCGGCGGCAGCAGGAGGCCCCATTAGCTAAAGTGGTACCTCAGGTTAAGAACAGTTTCAGGTTAAGAACGGACCTCCAGAACAAATTAAGTTCTTAACCCAAGGTACCACTGTAAAGTAGCTAGGTGTTCCCTTGCTACCTCGTTTCCTATCTTGGGCTGAGGTAGCCTATTTTACATAATCTGAGGAAAGCCTCTGATAAACGTAGCTGCCTATGTCCCTGATGTGTATATGAAACAAAAACATTCCACACTATATATACATCAAATATTTGCTTTTAGATCATGTTGTGATCATGGAAATTTCTGCTGGCTATGTCTATGTGCCTTCCATTTCATCGTTTCTACATCCATGTAAAAAAAAAAAGTCAATATGGTTCATGAGTGGAGATTGTGTGTGTGTGTGTGTGTGTGTGTGTGTGTGTGTGTGTGTGAGAGAGAGAGAGAGAGAGAGAGAGAGAGAGAGAGATCCAACTTTTACTATTCTTTGTTTCATGAGTTATTGCAAACTACTTTGAAATTTTTTGAACTGAAGCATGGTGCAGAAATGACTTCAAAAATTAATAGGCTTTTCTTTTGATTTATATTAAACCAGCAGAAATCCAGCCTAGCAAACATCTTGGCAGAGCTTTGTTACAGTGAGGGAAACTCAGGAATTCTTGGGTATTCTGGCATTTTTTCACATTGTAACGCAAGTGCTGATACAGTCCTGCAGTCTTTCTCTTTTCTTCGTTAAATTTCCTTTTTGGTGATTTCTTCCATTCTTAACAACTCCCAACAGACCAGGCTCTTGTGTTTTTATCTCTGAAATATTTTCTCTCTGGGATGTTGCTTAGGTTATAGGTAGGCTGGAAGCTTACAGCTGCCTCCCCCACTATTGTTAAGAAGTAATTGTGCACTTGAGCCCAGAGTTATAAATGATGCCTTAAGGCAAATCTGGTACCCTTTCTCTGTGTGGGGGGAAAAACTCACTATGGAAATAAGATATTAAAGGTCTGCTCTGAGGAGAAGTGTCATTGGAGGCTTGGTGGAATGGACATAGGGCATTGCCTGATAAAACACTTCAATACACCATTTATTTTAAGCAGACAATTGAAGATGTCATCCTTTGTCTCCTAGGAGGCTGTGGGTCAGTGTATAAATTAATAAGTTTTGTGTGCTCTTTTACTTAGTTCTTATATTTTAATGTTGGAGTCATCATTCATGACACATTAGAAGCATAGGGCTAGTTCGAGATGGTCTCTTCCATGGATGGAAAGTCCTCTTCCATTTACACCACGGGTGTCAAACACAAGGCCCGGGGGCCAAATCCGGCCCGCCAGACCTCGTAATGTGGCCCGCCAAGCGCCCCAGCCAGCGGGACCCAGCAGCGGGACCTTGCTGCTGAAGCGCCGCGCCGACAAAACGCCAACAAACAGCTGGGGCCGGGGGGGTTTAGAAAGGCGGCCAGAGCTGCACTGCGTGGAGCGCCCCGAGCCACAGCAGGAGAAGGAGGAGGCAGCTTGCCGGGTCAGCGCTCGGCAGCGCCGCATGGAGAGTCCCGAGCCTCTGCGACGCAGCAGTGCTCTGTAGCACTTTGAATCCTCCTCCTCCTGCCACGGCTCGGCGCCTGGAAACGGCTGCTGCTGCTGCTGAAGCACAGACAAAGCACCCAGCAGCGCTGTGTGGAGGAGGAGGAGGATTCAAAGTGCTACAGAGCACTGCTGCGTCCCAGAGGCTCGGGACTCTCTGCACGGCGCTGCCGGGCACCGACCCGGCAAGCCTCCGTCTCCGCCTCCTCTTGCCTCACCTCCTCCTCCTCCTGCCACGGCTCAGCCTCATGAACGTGAGCTCAGCAGCGGCTCAGCCTCACGAATGCGCAACTCTGAGGCTTTACGCACTTCTCCTAAAACGGACACCCGCTGCCTCACGCTGCACGGGAAATGCTTTTTGCCCCTGGGTCCCTTCGCGCTCTTTTCTGGCGCTGAAACAAGGCAGCGACCCCCCCTTCCCTTTCTTTCTTCCTCTCTCTCGTTCTTATTCTTTCTTTCCCTCTCCTTCCTTCCTTCTTTATCTCTGTCTTCTCTCCCTCTTTCTTTTTCTTTCCTTCTTTATTCCTTCTTTCCTACTCTTCTTTCTCTCACCTCTTTCCTTCCTCTCTCCCTCCTGCTCCCTCTTTTCTTGTTTTCTTTCTTTCTTTCTTACTTCCTTCCTTTCTTCCTTCCGTCCTTCCCATCTTTCTTCCTCTCCCTCATTCTTATTCTTTCTTTCCCTCTACTTCCTTCCTTCTTTATCCCTTTCAGTCTTCTCTCCCTCTTTCTTTTTCTTTCCTTCTTTATTCCCTTCCTTATTTCCTACTCTTCTTTCTCTCCCCTCTTTCCTTCCTTCCTCTCTTCCTCCCACTCCCTCTTTTCTTCCTTCCTTCCTTCCTCCCTTCCTCCCTCCCTCCCCTCCCCTCCCTCTCCCTCTCCTCAGAAACATAGGATGCTGCTTTATACTTCTGGCCCTTAAACCCTGGAACCAGGAGAGCAGCTCCAGTGCGTCAACCTCAGCCAGTCCCTTTGGTGAAGGGTGGTGGCTCACTGGCAGAACATCTGTCCTGCATGCAGAAGGACCCCAGCATCTCCAGGTACTACCGGTAGTAGCTCTGCAAAGGTCCTGCATGAAACCCTAGCGAGCCTCCACCACCCAGTGCAGTTACCAAAAATCATTTTTCAATAAATTGTACAATAATTGTACATTTGAATATCTACTTGCCATTATTCTGACTATGTTTCTGCTTTCAGAGCTAGTTATTACTTACATTATTACAAAAAACAGTAATAATTGAATGCAGTGACAATAATTTATGATAATAAAGAGTAGACACATAGTCCTACAGATACAACCGGCCCTTTGAGGGTGACCAAACTGCTGATGCGGCCCCCGATGAATTTGAGTTTGACACCCCTGATTTACACAGAGATCCAGGAGAGGAAGCACGTTTGAGAAAGGGAGCGGGAGACAATCTTTGCCAAGTCCCCCTTCAGCCCGTATGCGCTGCCTCTCAGCAACCACCCCAGGGTAGGGTGGGAACTGCAAACGTTATGGATATACATTATTTGTGTGCGTGTGTGTGTGCACGCGTGCCCTTAATCCTAAAAATATAAACATGTTGCATATCATATGATAAACTAGTGATTTAAAAATAGCAATAAAACCAGACCTTAAAAACAGTAGACATAGTACATCTATCACAATAATTGACAGTACATATATTGACTCAAAAATAAGTGACTAAAAGCCACCACTGCAGTGATTTTGCATGGCAAAAATGAACATGAGAACTGGACCTCATATAAGGGGGAGGGAGGTGATTTTGTGAAGAGAAAATCTAAAAAGGCCAGGCCACTGAAAAGAATGTGCAGTCCCCTGCTGTATATAGTATAAAATGGGAGCAGTCTTGGCACTAATAAACTGAGCTATTTATGTCCCATACTTCTATACAACTTTAAAATTGTTCAGTCTTTAGCAGCAAGACTTTCAGTTGTCTGTGATACTCAGCACTATCCGCCCTGAGATTTAGGAGTAGACCAGATGTACATAGTCTTGAACCAGCTGAAGGGTAAGCACTTTTAAATCCCAACAGTTTCAGTGAGACCCTTTCACGGTTTCAGTGAATCCTTGGTGTTCATTCCAGTCAGGAGACTCACACAAATATTTAGAATTAAAACATGAATTCAACACAGCTACCCATGAGATTAATATGTCTGAATGAAATCTTTGCATAGTACTCTGATCTCTTTTCCGTAGCTACAGGTAGGTAGCCGTGTTGGTCTGACGTAGTCGGGGGGGGGGGAATCCTTCCAGCAGCACCTTAAAGACCAACTAAGTTTTTTATTTTGGTATGAGCTTTCGTGTGCATGCACACTTCTTCAGATACCTTTTCTGTAGGTTAGTGTTAATCCCACCTTTGGGTTTGACACTTTACTACTTCCTGATTTATCTCCTGCCCCTTAAGGCATTTTGGAAAGCTTTGTGTTGAATGATTCCCAGAAAACAAGTTCCACTAGTTACGAATTATTCTCCAAGCATAAGTGCAAGCAGAAGAGAAAAAGCGTATCCTATTACACTGAGTTTTCATTTTCAATTTGAGAAATATCCCAATCTCTCTAAAAATGCACTTCTATTATTCTCTATTGTGATCTTTGGATAGTGGAGTTTATAACTTAAATCAGCTGGTAATAATGTTGGTGGCTAACAGCATAGTGAAGATTGAAAAGAGCAGGAGAGAGAGGAGGAGCAGTGGATTTAAGAACCAATAAATGAACTGTGATAAGGGAGACAGAGAGCCTGTTTCTGCTCAGCATTTTCAGTTCTTGAGCAATGCCTTCACCTAAAAAAAAAAAGCTTATCATTTGCCAAATCGTCTTCTAACATGTACTGTATTTTAATTTCTTTGAAGTATTCTGTTATGTTGTTAGTTACTTAGTGAATTTTTAATCAAATCTGAACACTGTTGGTCTTGGAATAATATCAGTATTAGATTTTAGTGGCAAAAAAGGTTCCACAATTCAGTACAGAAGCATCCTTAACCCAGCTGGAACTAACCTTAGGCTGATGCTGCATGTGAAAACTCCTGCCACAATCAACTTGTTAAGTATCTTTTTCATCACATGCTTAAGAAGACTGAGAAAGCAGTAGGTATGAAAGTATTTAGGCTGAAAACCATATGGATGTTGCTGACTAGGAATACAACATTCTCTCCCCCTGCCCCTCCCAGTGTGTTCCTCTGCATACCTGATAGCGTGTATAGGAGAGGAACTAGTGCAGACTCACATGTCAGCAAGATGAGAATGGGCAGAGCTGTCTGAATGGGCCTGGAACAACTGAAACAGCAGAGCTACTGTATCCAACCCACCTCTGGCTACTGTCAATCAGGAGAGAAAAGGGTGTGTGTGCCCATTTTTGTTGCATCAAATCAAGGTTGTTGCAGATTAGGAACCAAGGATTGGGTCCCTTGGGGGGATCCCACCCCAACCCTGCCCCAAAATTACCCACTTTGGGGTTTCTTGCTATATTCTGCCAGCGGGAAGGCTGCTTACAGCTAGCTTGGGGAGAGTTTGTGCTTAAACTGCAGCAAATCCCCAATCCCCCTGCCAATTGAGAGAAGCCCGTCACCTTTTTTTCGAACACCTTCCCTTGTGGAGTGTTCCCTCAGCCTCCTCTCTTCTCCCCTCTCCTTGGGAGTGCTCTGGCCAGCCATAGCTGCCTCCCCTGGTCTCTGAGCTTGCCCCCCCCCCCAAGAGAGGTGCCGCCTCCCACTGCCCCACAGGGGCCTGGGAAGCACCCCCTGGCCAGCACCATAGACACCATTCACCTGGGAAGCTTGTAGCCAGGGCTGCTGCAACAAACAGCTATGCAAGCCTTTAGGAGGCAGAGATGCGAGAGGGCGTCAGAGGAGGGAGGGAAGGAAAGAGGGACAGAGACCACTGTTGCCCATCACACCCCTGACCATCATCAGCGTGTGGATAACAGAAGAAATCATGATTACTAGAGTGGAAAACCATGTACCTGTTACATAGTCAAATTGGGATACAGCTTCCAACAACCTTGAAATAAACCATGATGTTTGTGTAACATGTCAGGGTTTATATCAGGGCTTTTGGCTCCTGTATAAAACCCTTCCATGTTCACATATTGCCTTCTACTTATGAAGGTTTCCATTTGAGTTGGCTTTGATAATCATATTAACCACACACACACACACACACACACACACACACAGAGAGAGAGAGAGAGAGAGAGAGAGAGAGCTGAAATCACCCTAATCCTAACTTTTAGTTTCATCATGCAGTAACTTGCCATCATTTATTCTGCAGACTGATGATACAAACCCCATGCAGTCATTGTTATCGTTCCTAGAATTCCTCATGTCGTGATGTCAGCATCAGATGGGTGTCCCACAGGAAAACAATGGAAACAGCTATTCTCACTTGGTTTTATAGTACAGTTTAAGACGCTTTGTGGTTTTTCTTTTCTCAGAAGAATTTCTCTTTTAGGCTGTGATGTCATGTATCTGTCACTGAACAAATGAATAGTTAATGTTTTAGGAAGAACTGGGTAATCACCAAGTTTCTAGTTGAAATGCCGCATGCCCATGTGGTGTAAAATGGCCTTCTTTTGGTACTAATGGGAGAGTTCCATATTAAACTTAGATTATTAATATCTGACTTGTTGGTGATACACATGTAAATATGTCACACCTTTCTCCAGGTTAGTAAACATCCAAAAAGCTCCTGTATATTACTCTTATTCCTCTTGCTTGAAATAGAAGAGACATGGAGGATTTCTGTTTGTGGAAGAATAAATACACCTTCATGTTCCCAGCAGACAAGCCATGCAAACAAAAGAAAGGTAGTAATTATGCATCCTGGTAAAATGGTGATGGACTGTACCATATTAAACTTACCTTTTTCAGTTCTGTGTACACATGTGGTTTTGGTATTTGAAGAGCTTTGAATAGTTTGTCTGTTGGGAATCAAGTTTGTTTCTTCCACAAACTGTTCTTTAAAAGGATCCGATTTGTTGTATTCCTTTTCTGAAGAGGCTGGATTCCTGCGGTGGGTTGCAGTGAGCATGCAAAATCTAGCAAAGTTTGTAAACAGCCAATTTGGCATGGGAGGAACATGACAGTATGAGCAGAATACAGTGGTGCACTTGCCAGCACTGCGCATGAACCTTTAACTGAGGTCAGATTTTCAGTTTAGCGTTGCTTCTGAGCATGTCACCAAAAATATGCAATTTGCATATGGTACGTCTTTATGGCAAATGCTATGCACTTTAACCATTGCACATGCGACGTTGCCCTATGTATAGCCAATGAAGAGCTACTCTTTGTTGTAAATTGAAACTTGGGAAAACTAAAAGCTAATGCCTCAGAGCCTCGGAGAAGCTGCCACCTCTACAGATTTAAGCTTTCTGGTTGTGGTGTTTACAGTGTTGAGTTTGATTGTGGGATCCTAGGTTCAAAACCTCACTGACTGGACAGCTTTTGGAAATCACAGTTTTTCAGGTACACCTAACTTACAGGATTTCAGTGAGAATAAATGACTCAACCTACTATTGAAAGAAGTATGGGCTTGAGACTTGATTAATACACAAATGTAAAGAATCAATTATGATGTTGGAGACCCAAATAATTTTAAGTGTCTTAGAGGTAAGGCAGGCAGAGGAGTAACTTGGCTAAAGGCTTCTGGTTAACGATGTACTGGCCAGTGACAGTGCTTTTAACTTTTGATTGCTATACTAATCTGCATGTTTAACATGTCTTTTATCCTTCTGGTAATGTTCTTCCCATTTTTTGTGGCTGCATGTTGTGTACTAGGAATTTGGCAGTGAAATGTTTGTTAAGGACCAGCTGAGATTGTTTTGGGGGGGCTCCCAAAGTTCACAGGAAACTCTAGTATTTTGGCTGAAACAGAACAGAATCTTGGTTAATATTTGAGGTCTTAAAGAGTATTGGTTAAGACTTGCATATTTAGACAAATGGCCCCCTTCCTTCTGGGACTGAGCCCGTGCTAGTTGTCAGAATCCTTCATTCTTCACTTGGCACCTGCAATTTTTATTTAATTGTAGGCTGGAGTAGGGGAGATTTGCATTCTTAAACAAGTTTAGTCCTATATGAGGACTTACCTCAGTCATCTTATAAAGCTTCATTTCTTCTCTTTCAAACTGAAATGTCTCTTACCTGTCAGATTGAATTTCAGCTTTATTTTCAGTTTTAAAATGGCTTTCCACAACAGGAAGGAAAATGACTATGTCTCTCAGCACTCACATAATTTTCCAGCATTGAAAGTAGATTTCATTTGATTGATCAAGTGACTAAAAGGAAATAAGACAGGGTCTCAAGTTATGGCTGAGTGGACTTTTGTTGGCATTAGAAGTTATTGATTGCCCCAGCTAAATTACAAAGATCCTATCATTGTTCACCGAGCATGGAATGCTGTAATTAGGAGGGCTGTTACATTTCCCTTCTTTTCCATTCGCGTTTGAATGCAACCACTGAGAAACTGAAGCATGGGCAAAATTTTAAAACAACATGTATAAAGAAGCAGTCTAAAATTGGTATAAAACTACATTCTGGAGTTGGTTTCTACTGAGGAAAAGAGTGCTTGCATGCATTGTTAGATCTATCAAACACTTTTCTGTCCATAATTTTCATGAGCTTGCTCTTCTATTGATTAGATTATATTCTGTTTGCTGTTCATTAGGAAGGCTATGTTTGCAGGAAGGAAAGGAATATTAATGGTGTAATAAGAAAAAACACAATGAAGCAACTACTGTGTTACTATGTTTATACCTTTCTATAGTTCTGCAGCAGCTAATATGTTCATTGGCTGCTATCTAAGTAAAAAGTAAAGAAAAGAACACTGCCAGTTCTTTCACCATGATTAAGGACATGAACCATGGAAGTAGAGTCCTTCCCCCCCCCCGTCTCCCCCCCCCCTTGCATGCAGAATTCACTGATGGTTTTAACTATGGTTAGTTGTTAATCTCTCTCCCTCTCCAAATTGTGTGTCTGTGTCGTCTGTCTGTTCAGGAGATAGTGATCCTATTATTTATTGCTGACTGGCACAGTTTAGCTCAATGCAAGGTTAATAGCAAAAATAAATATGGTTGACGCTAATCAGGGGCCCAGTTTCTGCATTCACTGTGAACCAGAACTGAAATAACATGTTGGAAGAGTGGCTAAAGCAAACTGGATGGTAGGGGGGCATTTTTGTGAGAGAAATGAGGCGTGTGCAAGACAGCAGCTCATGCCCCATTTCCAAGGCATAATTTGGAGATAAAAGATACAGTATCAGAACCAGACCTAAGTCTGGCGCAACTTCCATTGAAATTGGTGAAACTTAACCCCAGGGGGATGAGTTTAGAGTGTGGCTATCCCAGCTGTCCTTTATGCGATATGTCCCAAAACATATTGCAAACAGCTGGGCCACTGCCCAATAATTCTCTAGGGCCTTCTCTGAAGACTTTTAAAATATTATATTCCTGTTTACAAATCTCTCCACTAGTAGTTCATATTTAAATCAGTTCATGTTTTATCAGTTACAGCTTTTGCATATGTGCTTTTATTCTATGTTGCACTCCATGCTCGGAGGATTTTTTTTATTAAAAAAAACCAACCAGTATTGTCTCTTGCTTGAAGAGGCAAGTCTTACATAGTAAGTCTTTGTTTTTGCGCATGGTGTAACTTTAGAAACTGAATCCAGCTGGCAGCTCCTGAATGAATTTCTGCTTCATCTCCACGTCCCCCCCGCCAACCCCAACTGAGTTTAGAAGCAATACTGCATATCTAGTTCTTGAGAGGTTGATGAAAGGGCATATCATCCTGTCAGGTACACTTAATAAGAGCACCCGGTGGCTTGCACAGAGAGACCTTCTTTATGAGATCACATTTGTCTTTCAACCGGTAAAGATTTGCTTCATGTGTTACTCTTTCCAGAAGCTCTTCCTGAGGGCTATGTAGGATGTGGCCTTACACAGAGTCAAGCCATTGGTCCACCTCAGTTGTGTGGTCAGGAGCAAGCCCCTAGCTCTTTCCCCCTTCTGTAACTTGTAACTAGTAATTGCCTGCCTCACAGGATTTTGGTGATATCAATCATAATAAACCACTGTGAATCACTCCGAAAAATGATAAAATAACTGGTAAGTTATAGGCGTAAGTCTATGCCAGAACATTGTAGAGAAATACCAAGCTCCAAGTGATTCATTTCACTTTAGCAAAAATCCAGAATGATTTTCATTGCCCAGCTTCCTTCAAATTTCTGTCTTTTCTCTTACTTTCTGCGTAGAATTTTCCTTATTAGGCTAGCATAATTTTGTGTTGTGTAAAAGTAAGAAAGCTACAACAGCAATGATGTGAGTGTTCTTTTTTAAAAAATCCACTTAGGGAAGTTGCCTGAATTATCATTTGATTCTGTTTGAGACTGTTTCTACAGGCCCAAATCAATAATTGCTGTGAGACCCTGAGATGTTTCAAAGCTCCCTTGTGTGTCACCTGGCTTCTTGGTGTAGCTGTGGCTATTGTTTATTTGAGTTATGAAGTTTTTGTGGCTTTTTTCCCTCCTCTCAGCTGGGATGACAGCAGTTCTGTCAGCAGTGGGATCAGTGACACCATAGATAACCTCAGCACCGATGACATTAACACAAGCTCCTCCATCAGCTCCTATGCCAACACACCTGCATCCTCTCGTAAGAATATAGATTCCCAGGTAAGGTTTCTTGTCTATATCAGACATGTTTTAATAGTGTTGGAGGTATTTATTACCTTCAGTGCCTCATGATTGTTGCTTTTCCAAAAGAGAATTAAGGACTTATTTCATTTGAAGCTTCTGGATTTCAAGGCTGCCGTCCTAAAGAGTATACCCCATACAATGGGACCTGCTTCTAAGAAAACATAGATAGGTTTCTAGATTCTGATGTTTCCTGACTGCTCCTAGAGATCAGAGCAGAGACACGACCAGACTAGAATAATGAATTGTTGATGCCCCTATATGTTTTGGTGATTGTCACGTGCTTTTTAAAATTGATACAATATTTTATATGTTTGCTTATTTTATATGTTGACCATGTTGTTCTACGGTAGGTGGCTTTCAGTAATATTTGATATGCAGATTCTTCCTTTCCCTGGATGATCTTACATTGGTCTGGATAAATGAAAGACTTGCCTTAAACTGTGTGGTCAAGAGAGTATTGACTGTTGACCAAACATATGGGGGCGGGGAGCAAGACTAGACCATTCTGCCTACCTCTGCCCCCCAAACCCATGTGTTATCTACACATATACAACTGGACATGCCAAAGCTCCATATTCAAGATTAGAAACTTTTCTTTTCACGGAGACTTCACTCATACATACCAAGTGTGAAATATACACAGACATCCTTTTCTCACGTTGTCACAAACAGAGGTTACATGCAGGGCCAACTATTTTAAAATAAAAACACACTTCACCTATTGCAGTCTGTCTCAAGGCAGTGTCCCAGCATTGAAAATTGAAAGACACAGCAACCTTTGTCTGTGCTGAGGGTTAGTGGCTTTTCAGCTTCCATAGAAATGTAACAATTAGGTGCTGAACTTGGGAAAAAGACTAAGACCACACACATCTATCAAATAGTTCTTTTTCTTTCTTTGACACTGAAACTGTATAATCTACTATTAATTAAGGAATAGATTTTTTATTTAGTTCAAATAAAAGTGGAAAGATGATTACACTTCCAGCGGAAATGTAAGCGTGTCTACTTAATGAAATGCACTATTATTTTCCGAGGTTGCATGTTGTTACTAGCCATCCAGTCTCTTGGCAGCTTTCCACTAGAAATTTATATTTAATGTCTGTAGGTGGCATTCTAGGAGCTTCCAGTGTTCCTAGCAAACAAATCCAAATACTGTACAGTAAAGAATTTTGTATCAGTATGCAATTGGGACGTTTTCTGTAGCTTTCTGTCCCCAAGATGTGCTGTAAAAAATTGCACTCTCTTTTGCTTTCCTTAGCTTTCCAAAGTGGATACAACCTGATTACATCTAAAACTTCTTTGAAGAATGCAATAATTTAGGGGGTTTCACAAGTCAAAGGCAATTTGTCCATGCTTTCTAACCGTTGCTGTTTCGTAAATATTTCTGCGCAGCTATTATTTCACTTCCTTCTTTTCTTTTCTTTTAATTGAAACGCGAAAATATTTTAATAGCAGTTTTTCATATAACAGTGCAGTTGCCATGAAGTGTTACTCTTTGTTCTCTTGCCATGAAGTGCACAGCTGTGGCTGCGTTAAAGAGTTTTGCCTCTAGTTGTGCACCACAGTTTTTATGTGTGTTTTAAATTGGTGGTGCCTAGTTTCCCACACACCCCAGAAGAATTGAGACATAGCAAGTTGAGGAAGTGTAACAATAAGAAGAGGAGTCCCACATGCCAATCAGCCCCGCCCCCCCAAATTCCTATGCAGTTCCTTGAGAAAAGCAGCTAGCACAAGCCCAGGCTGTAAAAAAGGGGGGGCAGGAGGGCAGGCACCATGACGGTAAAGGAGAGCCAGTGTAGTGTAATGGTTAGAGCATTGGACTATGACCCGGGAGACCAGGGTTTGAATCCTTACTCAGCCGTTAAGATCATTGGGTAACCTTGGACCACCCACTGCCTCTCAGCTTAACATACCTCACAGGGTCTTTGCGAAGATGAAAAGGGAAGAAGGGGAACCATGTACAGCACCTTGAGCTCCTTAAGTGGCATATAAAGGTTAATTAATTAATTAAGGATGAGCAGGGGGAAGAATGACATTGAATCCAGTCAGTCTTCCCTTCCTAACGGAGCATTCCAGCCCAGGTGAGCTAGCAACCCTTAACCTAACCCCAGGAGAGAACAAATCACGCCTCTTCCTAGGTGAGGGGTGGGTGGGCCAAACCCATGCCTGCTAAAGGCAGAAGCACCATTACCCCCACACCCCAAAAGAGAAAACAAGCCACAGCATGTCAGGGCAAGGTCATGTTTATTAAAATACAACAGTTTGAAGATCTGCAGAATAAAAACCAATCCAAAGGAGTAAGGGCTGCTGAAGTAAGCTAAGTGTCTGGAGAGAAGCCTCTCGCCTCACCTCAGGGCATGCATGTGCACCTTCACTCAGTTTGCCGAATTTGTATGATTACACTGTGAGGTTTAGCATCAGTGGGACTGTGGGTTGCATCTAGCATTTTCATTATATTTTCAAGAATTGCACTCAACTGAACAAGTCCTTCTTTGAGTGCAGCTTCTCTACCTTGAATGGAAATGGCTGCTGTTCACTGGGCAAAAGAGGGTCACCTTGTATATTTCCCCTCACCAGTGCACTCAGAACAATAATATGCCAAGATGTCATGTTTTCAGGTGATACATTGCAGGGGTGCTTCTTACAGGCTGTTTGGAGGAATGTAGCTGCTGTGGCAGAATTATTTCTTTTAAATTGTTTTATTTAAAAAAAAGGAAAATAAAGAAGCCACCCCCCTGAAAATGTGGCAGTTGCTCTCCTTCCACATCTGAAAATGGCAGAAAATGCTCCCCCACCCATGAAACATGAGCGCAGGTCACCTTTAGTTTGTAAAATCATGCCTCATGTCTAAAGAATTTTTTTGCCTATTTTGCATTTTGAAATGTTTTACTTATGTAAACCGGGCAGGATATAAAAGGACCCACCCAGCAGCATAAGGAATAAGTGCCCAAAGACACAGATTCCCCCAGCGCCTGCAATTTTGGGTTCCCATATGTGTAGCAGGTTCACAGCTTTTTCAGCTATTTGTGGATGTCAGTCTCCATGTGTGGGATTTGAATTGCAAATCATTTCGGATGGATGGTGAAGCCAGTGCAAGTGAAACAAAAGAGTGCAGATAAAGAATACATCCCAGAAAAGGGTCCCTTCTCTTGGTCACCATACGAAGAAAAAATAATAACATTGTACTTGAAAGGTCCTAGCTTGTAGGATGCATTTGGAGGGAAAGGGGAGGAAATTAATTGTGAGGAATAAATAAACCAGGCTTTTAGGAGATTCTAAGTAATCACAAATTTAAATTTAGTCATCAGATGTGAAGCATTGCCACTTCTGAAAATTTCTCACCTCCGTTGATGATAAAGTTAGAGTGAGGCTGTGGGTGTGGGGGAAGCACACATTTCAGTCTTGCAAAAAGCTGCCTCTTCATACTCCATAGATCACATTGCCAGTAAGGAGATAGGAAAGCAGAACAAAGGAAAAAGCTCACAACACAGATTTGAAGTGGGTTCATGTCTTGCAGTAAAAAGATATTGTGCTGAATGTAATAATGAGGGAATTCAGGGTGAATCAGTTGATTTCTCACCGTTATAAATCTTGTTTTTATGTCTTTTATTTAGTGGCTTTTTTGCTTAAATGCATTAGAAATAAATTTACAGGAAATGTGATTCGGCTTAATTATTGTTTGTATTTAGAATTGATTTTTTTATTAAAAAAAATGTAAAGGAGACAAAACTAAGTAAAAAGTCCTTAGTGAGGTCTTTAAATAATTGGTGAAGTTTCTAAGGATTAGATTTTTGATGCTGGAGGAAGAAAAAGTTTACAAATTTATGATTTCCTTTTTCTCCTCAGACTGATGCTGAAAAGCATTCCCAAGTGGAGCGGAATTCCTTGTGGTCTGGCGACGAAATCAAGAAATCCGATGGTGGCTCAGACAGTGGTGTGAAGATGGAGCCTGGGTCTAAATGGAGAAGGAATCCCTCTGATGTGTCTGATGAATCTGATAAAAGCAATTCTGGGAGGAAGAACACAGTCATTTCGCAGACGGGTTCCTGGAGACGGGGCATGTCAGCTCAGGTTGGCATTACCACACCAAGGACAAAAGCGGCAGCCACCTCAGGAACTTTGAAGACACCTGGAACAGGTGAGGAATGCACAGCCAACAGACAAGCAATGCAGGCCAAGAATTTGTGCAGTTAGAAGACTATTTCCTCTGTCGGGATTTCAACTGCATTTTGATCTATGTTTGTCTTTGATGGAGAACTGTGCAATAAATATCTGCCCTTGTGTACTGGTGCCAAACTGAAGAGGTCCTGCCAACAATGATGTCGACTCAATAGTGTCTTGTAACTGGGGTGAAATTTGCCTCTTGAATGTATGATGTATGTGCTAAGCAGTAGAACTCATGTGCTTTCTTGAAAGTGTAAATAAATCTGAAGGCACCTTTGAATGCTTAGTTAAGACCAGCTTGTTCTTTTTAAAAATCACCATCTACTTAATTAGAAAACATGTCTAAGTTGCATATGCAACCTATCGCCTTGTAAGCAGCATATCCAGCTGTGATAACTAATTGTGCCTGCAAGTTTATTAACACTGTATCCTATTGCAAATGAAATATAGCAGGAGAAACTGAGTGTGTAGGCACCTTTAGCCTGGTGTATAGGTGCCCTTAATTTTAAAGTAACTTTGAGCTTCTAAACCAGGGATCGGCAAACTTTTCCGCTGGTGGGCTGGATCGTCCGCATGTGGGAGTGCGCGCACCCGTGCGCATGCGAGCACATCCACCGTTCTTTCCCCGCTGGCTTTCGGAGCCATGGCAAGGGAGGAGGTGGCGTCTGTGGCTCCCTGCAACCAATAGGAAGCCGTGGCTCTGTCCTGGAAGTCAGTCCCCATGCACTGGTTTAGCTCCACGTGGGGACTGACCAAGCAGGCGGCAAGGGCTGGGGGCCAGTTTAACGACCCCTGCAGGCCAGATTCGGCCCGCGGGCGGTAGTTACCACTGTGAAACAGTAGCAGCACAGGCCCTCTGTGACCGGCATCACCCAGAATGCCTTGCACTTAGGATGCACCCCCTCTTCAGAACAAGGGAGAGTGAGAGCACCAGGGCTGCGGGCATGTTAGTATGGACAGAACAACTTTAAACTAGGGGATGGTGGTGAGGAGAGGAGGGGCGTGGCTGGTGGGGACCACTGTGGTTGATGCACTGCCTTGCCTCATTCTTGCACAACCACCTCCCGTTGCCCCAATTTTTCATACCCTAGGGCAGGGCTTTTTTTCACCTGGAACTCAGTTCTGGCACCTCTCAGGTGGAGGTATTCATGGTTAGTTCTGGCACCTCCTTTTCTAGAAAAATAGCACTGCCCTAGGGTAAGTGTGGAGAACCTTTGGACTACCGTTCCTATCATCCATGGCTGTATACTTGCTGGGGCTAATGGGAGTTTTAGTTCAGCAATGCTGAGAGCCAAATTTTGCCATATCTGCCCTAAGGATACCGTGCTCACTTGGTTTGAATCATTGGGCCCACGTGCTCAAATTTCACTTTTAAACACAGCAGTTATATTATCATTTCTGTGCATAGTGCTATTGATTTCTAGAAATTAAGTAAAACTAGAATGCTTCCATATACTCTTGTCTTTCATGTGTTTTAAGCTTTTTCATTACTTCTTTGCACTAATGTGCATAGTGTTTGATACCATGCAATATTTGAACCTGCTTTCCTTTTTTCCTAGGAAAAACTGATGATGCCAAGGTATCAGAAAAGGGTAGAATTTCTCCCAAATCTGGACACATTAAACGTTCCCCATCAGATGCAGGACGGAGCAGTGGTGATGAATCAAAGAAACCTTCTACAAATAACTCTAGAACAGCTGCTCCTAACACAAATGCATTTGGTTTTAAAAAACAGAGCGGGTCAGCTGTAGGCATTACTATAATAACAGCTAGTGGGGCAACTATCACTAGTAGATCAGCTACTCTGGGCAAAATCCCCAAGTCATCGGGACTTATGGGAAGGTCTACTGGTCGGAAGACTAGTGTTGATGGCTCGCAGAATCAGGACGATGGTTACTTAGCCATTAGTACTCGAAGCAATCTTCAGTACCGGAGTTTACCCAGGCCCAGCAAATCCAGCAGCAGATGTGGAGCTGGCAATAGATCTAGCACCAGCAGCATAGATTCCAACATAAGTAGCAAGTCAGCAGGCTTGCCTGTTCCTAAAATGAGAGAGCCAGCCAAAGTTGCCCTTGGGAGCTCTCTGCCAGGTTTAGTCAACCAAACAGATAAAGAGAAAGGGATCTCATCGGACAACGAAAGTGTAATCTCTTGTAATTCTGTTAAAATGAACCCAGCATCTCAGCCGGCTTCAAGTGCATCCCAGAGTGCTCACCAGCAAGGAGTCAAGTACCCAGATGTAGCCTCCCCTACCTTGCGCAGGTATGTAGAGCGTATTCAATTGTGCAGTGCCTGAAAGGACTTCAGAAGTTGGTTTTTTTTGGGGGGGGTATATTCTGACTTTGACATTCTTGAAACAGAAATTGTTGTTCGTTGTTGTTAAAATGTATAGACAGCTTCATGGCATAAAACCATAAAAACAGTGTACAAAGTAAAAGCAGAATGAAACACTGAATGAAATATTCTCTGGGAATGACTTCAGCCACAATAAATCCCCTGTTGCACTGCCATTCTGGATGAAATGCAAAAGATCCTCTCTTCTGAAAATGAAATTTTCCTTTCCTTTTGTAAGAAGAATACTGTACATGTTTTGCATGCCAGATTTGCTAAAACACTGTCATTGCAGACTTGTTCATATAGCTAGAAAAAGTCATTCTGGTGATCCTAGCCAAGATTGCGTATACTGGTACTTTATAGGTGTGCTTGGTGCCCATTTCCTCCCCCTTGCCCCCCCCCCATATTAAGTGGGACAGTGGCTTGCCCAACATGAATCTAGGAGAAAGTACATGATACTCATCCTGAAAAGTATGTTAATATGAATACTTAGGTATTTACACAATGGCAAAATAATGAGAGGTGTGCGTGGGCAGGGAAATCCTAGAATGACCTTATTTGATCCAGCATTTAGTGACAGAGGAACATAGAGGAAAGAGGGAAGCTATCACACTTCATTCAGATCCAAGTCAGCGTTATTATGCCTCACTCATTGGTGGACTGACACCAATTTGCCTCTTCTGAGTGCAGGTTATACTGGGTGGGTGTGCATCTATATGCAGTATAGATCAGAATGAAATAATCTCTAATGGATTATGATTTGATGGATATGTTAATTGGCTGTTTTTATTGGAAAATAAATAAAAATATTTTTAAAAAAAATCTCTAATGTATCCTGTTAATCTGACGAATAAGGATTTCCCCCAAATATGTTTGAGCCAAAAATGTTTAAACTCAAAGGTTCTTGGTATTTTTCCTGACTTACTTTCCTTTTCTTCCCTTCCTCAGACTTTTTGGTGGAAAGCCAAGTAAACAAGCTCCCATCACAACTGCAGAAAGCATGAAAAATTCAGTGGTCATCTCCAACCCACATGCAACCATGAACCAACAGGGGAACCTGGATTCTCCTTCTGGCAGTGGCATACTGAGCAGCGGTGGTAGTAGTCCCCTTTATAGCAAGAATGCAGACATGAACCAGTCTCCATTAGCTTCTAGTCCCAGTTCAGCTCATTCGGCTCCTTCCAACAGCTTAACCTGGGGCACAAATGCCAGTAGTTCTTCTGCTGTTAGCAAGGATGGGATTGGATACCAGTCTGTTAGCAGCCTGCACACCAGTTGTGAATCCATTGATATTTCACTCAGCAGTGGAGGTGGCCTGAGCCACAACTCGTCCAGTGGCTTGATTGCAGCTTCTAAAGACGACTCGCTAACTCCCTTTGTTAGAACCAACAGTGTAAAGACAACATTGTCAGAGAGGTGAGATTCCCCCCCCCCCCCGAAGACCTTTGCGATGCATACTGTGTGTATTATTATGTGGTTTATGTAATCGGTAGCTTAATCATGACATGTTTCACTATGAATTATTCCCACTGAGTTCAAGTGTCATTCAGGATAACTTATTTTTGTTCAGTTTGACAATCCTGTGAGGTAAATAAGGATTGCTGGAGAAGTTGTTGTGCAAGCATGAATCAATCTAGGGAGTTCAACAGATGGCTGTGATCACTGTGCCTGTCATCCTTTCAAAAATCTCTGTTAACTGTGGGGTTCCAAACATATGGTGAAAAGTGCCTAGATTTTCAGACGGGTGAATAACAAACCACCTTGTATATGAACTGGATCGTCACAAGTCTGATTTCACCAGTGAGAATTATAGCCATGAATAAGAGGCTTCGCATACACCTTGGCATAATGTGGCAACTATGAAGAACATGCTTTATTTCCTGTCAAACCATACTTGAAAAGAACAGCATGCCTTGTCGTGTCCATCCATTCGATGGGCATCCTGTTCTGCCATTTAGCTCTCAGCTAGGATCACATCAGTACATTACTTTCCAGTACTGTAATGGGCCAATAAATTAGTGTAGGTTATAATTTCATAGATTGAGGCATAAGAACTCAACGTAAAGCATAGTGCCCGAGACATAGGGAGAGTTGGGAAGGATTTAGTTCAAATCTTACATCAGCCACAAATTTGCAAGATAAGGCAAGCCATTATCAATCCGCTCCATTCTTCCCTTTTTAACATGTGGACAGTAGTACTGGCCTATTGGTAATTACTGAGATAATGAATGTTAAGTACTTTGAAATACTAGGGGCCAAACTACATATGACATTTAATGTGCCTTTAAAATAAATGCAGATTGCATTATCTGGTTTAAGTAACAAATAATTAACTGGACCAGGACAGACCAGAATATGGAATTTAAGCCTCTGCTGCAGTCCTGAGAAAAATCCTTCCCGTGATGCTGGTATTTGATGTGGAGGAAACTATTCCACTAATGCCCAAAGTAAATACCAACTTCAGAAGAGAGATTTTATTTAGGATTGCAGAAGATGAAAGACTTAAATTCCCTCTTCATATCTACTCTGTTCCCATTAATTATCAATATGATTTAATTTGTATTTTTAGAAGCCTGCACATTAGCTGCAAAGTTGCATTTAATGATGTTCTTAACCTCACGGTGTAGTTTGGCCTGAAGGTTTAGTATCTCTTGTTCCTTTCTGGACATATCCATCACAGTTATGATGACTAAGTAATCCAATTTAATTTTGTCACCCTATATTTATTTTGATTGCAAAAGTGAACTATTTTCATTGATCTTACTTATTACCACAATTTTGATCTGATGAGTAAGGGCAAGTTAGAAGGTAGGCACCAGGAGCTAAACAAAGACAAAATGTATATGTCACTTTTTCTTGTATAATTGATGATAGATTGAGCTTTTTGTTCTATACTTCTGCTGTAGCTATATTACTACATTTACCTTTTCTTGCAAAAGAGATGTGCTGAGCCTTCTACAGAATGTAGGAATGATACGATTCCTACCCACCTTGGGCTATGGCAGCTGGGGAGGTTTGTTGTCCTAAATAAAAGCATTTTCACCAGAATGCTGCCAGTTGTTCTCTGCCCTCCATATCCACATCACAAATAGGCAGACCCATGTATTTAGATCTTTCCCAGATCCATTTCAATGATTGGTTCATCACTCAAAGCAAAAGTTGGGTTCTAGTATCTGCAATTCCTCAGATTGTTTTGTTTTGGGAATGGCACCTATCAATTTTGCTTTATGGTCGTGGATCTGCAACGGCATGCCAACTTACCCATTTGTTCAAGATCCTTGTCAGTTTGCATTCCTATGGGAAATGGTGCTCATGCAACCGCTGTGTGGATAAGAAACCACAAAATGAAGAAGTTGGAACTGACATTAAATGTTTCTCCAGTGTAAAACCACAGGAGTTGAAAGAAATTATGAAGCTTGTCTAACCCCATTGTAGAACTTTTTTCCACTTAGAACTTTCTAATTTGCTGTGGCATCGTAACATACGAAAGCTCTTTCCCTTTCTTCCTTTTGTGCTAATATTCCTCTCTCTTTTTGTTGTTTTTGTTTTTGTCTTGTTGGACTTTATTCTTCTAGCCCTCTCTCTTCCCCTGCTGCTAGTCCCAAATTCTGCAGAAATACTTTACCCAGGAGGCAGGACAGGTAATGCTGTCTCAGGGCAGTAGAATGCACAAACAGCCAAGAAGGTTCATTTTCACACTTGAGAAGCCCAAAGTGTATTGTGCAAGATTGTGCTCAGTGAAGAGTGTGTGTGTTTCACTGGGATGTGTAAACCGTCACTCAAAAGACATGCCAGTGAGAGACCATTTTACAGCGCTGTGTCCCAGTTTACTCTGGGGAGAGGCATGTGGAAAAGCCGGGGAGTGCAGCAGTTTTTCCAAGGACAAAATGAACGATCTCTTTAAAGTTCTATAATTTTATCTACCAGCGTAAACTCTCACTAGCATTTCAGCATTCTGGTGGCATGCTGCTTTCCCTCACGTTTCAGGCCGTGTCACCTTTTTGTCTTGATCCCTCTATCCCCCACCCTCCCAGCGTGGCTGAAATATATTTCCTGTTACAAGTTGCTCACCCATTTTGGCTTGTGGGGTGGGAGAGGGAGGATCGTAGGGGTGTGTGTGTGTGTGTGTCCTTGTAAAAATGAAGGGAGCAAAATATGTCAGAAGTACTGTTGCTGTCATCTTGCTGTCATCTGTGCTTTGTTCATCTGACACCAGTAACTGATAGAGAATTAATTCTCACGCTTCTATGTCTCCTGCACGGCCGGGTACCATTTCAGATTTCAGTAGGTGGGGAAACCTTTTCAGCTAGATTGAAAGTCTTGCCATTGGAGAATCCAAAATTATTATTAGTTTGTTTAAAGCAGTATATTTTAAGAACATTTGTGGCAACTGCTTTTTAAATGTCTCGTACAGTGGCATTATCAACACACACCTGTCACACCTTATTTAAAGCAAATGTATTTGTTGCTATTGGTGGCCCTTGTGAGAATTTATAACAATTGCCATTCCTACTGTGTATAGGATGCCAGGAACAATCACATGTGATCTGGACCACAGTAGTACCCTGGTCTCCTAAAAGTGGAAACGCGGATCCCTGTTGGTTGGTCATTTGCCTAGTCGCCATTTTCAGTGGTGTGCATTTGTTAGAGATAGCATTAAAACAAGATTGTGGCCATCTGTGTCCTAAATGCATTCTTCTGAGGCCTGCACACTTCGTATTAAAAGCTAGCTTTTTCCAGCCACATTTGTAGAAGAGAAACAGGAAGGTCACTGTGTGATCCCTATCTTCAAATGACCATGAAAAGTCACATAAAAGTAAACTGCTGCTTACACGCAGTTAAGTGGTTTGAGGGTCCAAAGTCTTCATTTTGCATGGTCCCTTGTGCATGTTCTGTATATAACACAACCCACACGTGGTAAGAAGGGTTTTTGCATGTCGGCTTGGCAGGGGCTCTCGTTATCTTTTCCAGTACCATGGTGCAGCTGTTTAATAGTAAATTCTTCTCTCTTTCAAGCTGATCTTTAATCCTTCTCTTTCGTTCTTTTCTTCTGAAGTTCTTTTCTTTTAACTTTTCTACAGTGACCCTCATCTTGATAGGAACACTTTGCCTAAGAAAGGACTCAGGTATTGGTGTTTCCACATAGCATAAGCAGTTTTTCATGTGGTTTTTGGAGCTTTGCTTTGTGTGTCTCTTGTGGCCGTCAGTAGTGCTGGTGGTGATGGTCTCAGCTTTTGCAGTGCCTGGCTGCAGTCTCTTCCTCCTTCCTCCCTCAGCCTCTTCAAAGCAGGTCATTGCCCCCTTTCCTTTACCCTACATGCTTCTTTCCATCTGATAACGTCTCAGCAACAGTAGCTGGCTGGCTCTTCGAAAAGCGCATCTCACAAACCATTACTGAGCTTGATTTGCAAGCAATAATTTGCAGCTTTTACGACCAAAGTAGTAACTAGTTGATGTTATTCTCACAGTGTAACTTCTGAAATGCAGATCAAGAGGAATTTCGAGGTCATTAAAAATGCACATTTTACAATACAATAGCTGTACTAGTACTTTAAATACAAAACAGTATCAAACCAATCAGGTGCTCCATAAATGTCTGCTTCCAAAACATATAATACATGTGATCTAACATTAAGAGAAATTACACAGAAGAATATGTTTCTTTTGTAAAGAAAGTAGACTTTAAATATGTTTATTAGGTTTACCAGGTTCATTAACTTGAATACAACAAAATGAAAGTGCTGAACTAACTCAGTGGAAAGTATCTGGCAAAACAGTTCAGTTTCAGACTGTATTATAAATACTTTTTTAGATAATGGAAATGATGGCTTTACATTAGAGCTGCAATTTATTCTGCACTACAAAGACATTGTTCTTTGTAGCAGCTTTGATTGTCACACTGAGCTAGGTGCTAAAAGCATTTTGCTAATTTGTGGGGTGAGGGTGGGGAGAGATTGGTCTGTCTGAATTGTTTTCTGTGCCTGTCAAATGTCTCCAGCTAAATAATGAATGACATCTTTTAAGTTTAAAGTATTTGAATGTCAAAGAGGTAGGTATTTACACTTTTGTTCTTTTGCAAATTGTGCTAAACTTTGTGTGCCTGTTTATGGCTCCAATCTCTGAAAGATCTATACACATGAATGGCTTTTATCTTCAGTATCTGAAACCAATACTCGAAATTCAAGGCTGATGGCAGGGAGACAGTGGTGTTGCCAGTACCCTCTTAAAAGTTGTGCATTCTCATTTACTTCAAAGACTAAAAAAAAGACTAAAAATAACTGAGGATGATGATCACTGTGATACAGAACCTGCCATGCACAAAATTTTATATTTGCATATAAATGGGCTTAACCTGGGTTCCTCCACCCCATTTTTTTGTTTTTTTGTTGAACTTTCTTTCTTTTTTTGCAAAATCTCAAAATCTTCGCCACCATCTAGACTTCCGACATGGGTTGTCATACATCCAGACATTTCAGTGATTTCTGCCTAGACACTGCATTAGTCCATAGCATGGTTGGGTTTGACAAGCTCATCTGGCCTGCTGGGCTGGGGCTTGCTAGAAAGCAAGGCAGAAACAGAAAGTTAAAAAATTTATGCACATGCAACTACCAAAAGAAGCAATACATCCAGAATTTCCTAGACATAGCTAGAATACGGCAGTCAGAAGCAGTGTCTATCCCTAAGAAAGCTACACCAAGCTTGTAAATAGGCACTTTCATAAGGTGCACATAAAAGTACAAACTCTCTCCAGACAACCGGGCAAAGATACTATTTCTTCCCCACTTTTCAGTCTGCTGGTTAGAGTATAGGATACAAATAGGTCTCTTGTCTACATATAATTAACTGAAAAGCTATATAAAGCCGACAACGATACAAAGTTGATTTCAACACATGACATTGAGCAATCTTCTAATCACAGACATTCATATTCCACACAGTCTTTCATGTTTGCCTGGTTTTGTAGGCAAGGAGGCTTCGCCACCACAGAAAATGCTGGCTGGTTGGGAGCTGCTGCCAGAAATCTTTCCATCAGCAGTAGCCAACACAAGTCCTTTCGATGAGATATTTCAAAGTGATGCAGAGCAGGGAAGGCTAAAGATCCGCTGGGACCATTGAGAGGGAACTGGGCTCCTCTGAGTGGTTTCCTCTGCCACACCAGTCTGAAGCTTTGGACGCAGTTGTGATTTCTCCACTCCAATTATCCCTGTGGCTGGGAGGCCCAGGAAGAGATTGCTTTGTTAATCTCTAGCCATGTGAAAGCTTCCTCTGAATTCACTGTATTTCTTTTCATGGATGCTTATATGCATCTCATTTTGCTTCACTATGTCCTCTTTCTACAGATCCTTCACCCACCTTTCCAACAACATGTTTGCCCTGTGCTGAAATGTAGAATTTCACATGAGATTGGATACTCAGCCAACATTTGTAAAATGAAATTCAAACATTTTTGTCTCGGAAGTGAAATTCTGATAATTTACATGGCTTGAATATAAGATAAGCCATGTATCAGACTCCCAAAGTCTCCCCCACCCACCCCATTCAACTTCCTTCTACTGGCACAATCCAATGTAGAAAAGAAAAGAAAAGGCCTCTGGTAGGCAGGAGACTTCTTTCAGGCTTGCTGCCTTTTTTCCTGTCCACATGCTTATGGATTTTCGGTAAACGAAACATTTTTTGAGCAAATGCTAAAGCTTATTTTGTCTCACAGGTATACTCCTTCATCGCAACTTCGCAGTCAAGAAGAAGCAAAAGAATGGCTGCGTTCACACTCTGCAGGAGGACTTCAGGATACGGTTGTCAGTTCTCCATTTTCCTCTGGTTCCAGCATCACATCACCTTCCGGAACTAGATTTAACTTCTCCCAACTGGGTGAGTGAACTATTTGCTTTTCATAATTGGAACATGTTTAGCATGCTTCCCTTTGCAAAGTAGCAGATAGCGCATTGGTTTTTTTCCTCACCACAAACTAAAGTGGGATCTCTGCCAGCACAACTGTATGGTGATAGTACTCAGAATCAAATATTTTCTAAAAAATAATTTTATTTAAATTCAGTCGTTCTCCTCCTCCATATCATTGTAATGCTTTATATATCATCAATCGCCCAGAATGGAGTGCTTAGCAACTCTCTAGGCCTTTCAATATGGCAGGCTACATTATGAGGTATATTGTAATCAGGGGAGAAAGGTCAAGCTAGGGAGTCTGTAGGCAAGTACAGAGAGATAGGCATGGGAGAAGCCAAACACAAAGATTTTAAGACCCAGGACAGATGTCTCCGCAAAGGAGGCCTTAGGAAGGCCAGCAGTAACTGGACTAGCAATCCGAGAGAGGAGAGTGCCAGGGGGGAAATAGGCAGTTTTGTCATGTCCTTAAGGGTATATCAGCATGGGATGTTTCCCAGGGGTGGGGAACAAGGGACAAAGTTCCTTCTGGACAGGCATCTGAGGGCCACACAATGGTGGTCAGTAAGGCAAGAGGCAAAAGTAGGCACTGCAGCACTATCATCCCAAACACAGAGACTATAATTTAACCCAGGCATCCCCAAACTGCGGCCCTCCAGCTGTTGTTGGCCTACAACTCCCATGATCCCTAGCTAACGGGACCAGTGGTCGGGGAAGATGGGAATTGTAGTCCAAAACATCTGGAGGGCTGAAGTTTGGGGGTGCCTGATTTAACCAAACATGGTAGAAAGGGCCTGAATAGCAATGACCATTCCTGCTTCAGAGCTTGGGAAGGGAAGTAGCTGCCATCTCTTGTGGGAGATATTCAGTTCATGCCCTTCTCTTCTGTGAGCAGAGGATTCTGCTACACAACAGTCCTAATCACACTTAATTGCAATTTATCCATGGTCCATGGCCAAGGAGATCTTTACACTGATGGTACTCCATATATGGCATTAATTGCTCTTTCCTGATGATATCTAATGCTAGCAAAAGATACTACTGCCCTGTTTGTGTAGTCATGTTACAACAGTGTTATTTGGTCCAGGGACCAAATAACTGAGATGCTAAGAAAATTTGCTGCCAAGGTTGCCAAGTAAATCACTAAAAAAAGAGTGAAATACGAAACCAGTTGTCCCAGGAGAAGAAAAGTGGGAAGGGTAGTTAAATTAGGCATTTTTCCTATGGATGTGTATAGCATTGCTGCTGATATAAAAATAGAGCTTATTTTATGCATATATAGATATGTAATATTCAACAGTTTATTAAAAAAAATTATGATCTGCCACAATAAGTAACAACAGAAGTGAAGTGTTATAAAAAGGAGCATTATAGCTAATCTTAGAGCAAACCCTGAAGGTTTCTTTCAAAAGTAGTAATCTTGAATGGCCCTATATGCACTGGCTGTAAGTTGTTTTGGAGATTTGGAGGTTTAATCTGAAATCAAGCTAGATTCAAGGTTGTTGGGTGTATATGATATCTTCCCCGTCTTTCATCATGAAAGTTGGCTTATTTTGTGGATGTATGTTCTGTATCATTGTATTAGCAATATTTCTACAAGTTTGTCATGACATTTGGTTAGAACAATAAACTTATGAACTTGAATATAAAAAAGTGTTATTTGACAAACCGGTATGGAACCTCAGCTATCAGTGTGTGGCTTAACAGCCATATCATTCGCATTCAGGATTCTCAAACCCCATACTCTTCCTGTCCTTTAAAGCTCACTTGGACTATAGCCTGAGCTCCAGCTATATTAACACAGTCTTCGTCCTGGGAACCCAGTCCTGTAAATGCCTTACCTCAAGAAAATTCCATACATATATCCCTGTCTTAATTCCAGATACTAATTATGAAAAATTGTACATTTCCATTTTTTATTTCTCCCTGAAAACAAACCCTGGAGTACTTTGCTCTTGTTTGACTCTTATGTTTAAATACATTCACCAGTTTACAAGAATGACTATATATGAAAAAGCTAAGTATACACCCATGGGGCATTGCTTTGTGACTTGCAGAAACCTGTGGCCTATCCTTGTAATTTACTGATTTCTTCATTGAAGTAGTTCCATCTTCAAGGAGCTTTTAAAAAAAAGTTTATTTCAAGGAATCTTGTTAATAAAGTGTCAAAGTTCTTGATTAAGATTATATGTTGTTGTGTTGTTTAGTTGTTTAGTCGTGTCCGACTCTTCATGACCCCATGGACCAGAGCATGCCAGATTATATATTTACCATATAATTTATTTTTTTGTTAAATTTGTACCCCACCTTTCCATCAGCTAGTGCCTAACACAGGTACCAACAGTAATGACATAAAATAAAATGCCAAGACACTGCAATAAAATCTAAGTAAAACACATGTTGTAAGAGATGCAAACCTATATAGCCTGTTCCTGCAGCTTTTACTGCTTGCTTAGAACTTTTGCTTTCTTGAAAGGATGGAAGAAATAGGCCAGACCACACTTGCAGTGAACAACTTGAGATTCATGCCTTTTGCAGGGATTGCTTTTTGTTTCTCCCGTCCCATCAACTGTGCTAGTATGATGGTAAAACCTGAGTCCATTTTATTCTAAGCTAATGCTAACTCTATATGAAATGGGAAGTGGAGCTTTGATTCTTGGAACTAGAATGAATAACAAGCAGCACTCATTCTCTGTACACATCATCATTTTTGTTACTTTGGGTGATGGATTTTGTTTGATAGAAAATTACTCCAAATCCACTGATAATTATAGAATTGATGCATATGAGGAGACATTTGTTTGATGTAGATTACCAATGAAAAGCAGTGTAGATATAATGCCATCCAGTCTTCTAACTGTACTTGAGTGCCCCGTGGACTTGCACTCTTTTCTCTGCCCTGCTCTTGCTTGTAACATTCCCTTCTTTAAATTTTTGGAGCTAACCATAATTAGTATTATGCTTTCACAAGTATTTTCACTGATCTGGATTAGCTCCAAGCCAGAGTGTGCAGCTGTAGGTGGAATAGGGTTCCAGTGGGTGGTAGGAAACAGACATGGTGTTAGTCTTAGAATTTTGAAGTGTCAGGCATAGCTCTAGTGGCTTTAGCCCAAACGTAGCAGAGTTTTCCTGCACAGCGCAGAAGCCAGTTGAGGTGGAAATGACTAGTCGGCTAGACGCAGAATAACTATTTACAGGATTTATTAAAAGAAAAGAAAACCAGCAGAGTTTTTGCATACAAAGCAAAGCAACCAACCTTACGCAGCACTCCTACTCCTAACACCCAACAAGATTCAACTGTGCTAGCATTCCTAGATAACAGAGTTCAGTGCTGGTCATTAACCAATCAGAGAGTAGTTTACAGGCCAGGCAGACCTTGGCTTTCTGCCAAGAGTAAATTGACACTGCCTTGAGTTAACTGTGTGAAGCCAGAATCTGTAAGTTTCCCATGAGAACTAATTATCAGAAACCGAACAATTAGGAAGTCAAAGGGATGGCAACTGTTAATCAGTCAGAATGTGTAGGGACAGCAGTGCCATGGACAGCTCCAAGCAAGACACCTTGCTCAAATAAGACCCACATACCGTCTTTCCCCTATTTTAAGACGTAGTCATTATATAAGCCATAGCAGGATTTCTAAGCAATTGCGCGATACAAGCCATACCCCGAAAATAAGACATACTGATAGACCCTTCACCCAGTAGCAATAACCCCCTGTGTAAGCTGTACTTGGTGAAGAGGAGAAAAGTGGGATGGGGAGGAGATGAAGGCACGAGGAAGAAAAGAGGGGCGATTGAAGCCGTTGCCTCGTGAATGCAGAGGCTGTTTTCCCTTTAAGGAAGAGATCTACGTGTGCGCGCCTCTCTGTCTCTCCACCCCCCCCCGCGTCTCTCTCTCTCTCTCTCTCTCTCACACACACACACAGAGAGCCCACCTCTCGCTTCCCCCCACCTTTCCCTTCCATTCTATGCGCCCACCCATGAGTTGCCTGTTGATTTCCTCTTGACGGGAGAGGAGCTTTTGAAGCCGCTGCCTCGCGAATGCAAAGGCTGTTTTCCCTTTAAGGGAGATCTCCGTGTGCGCGTCTCTCTCTCTCTCTCTCTCTCTCTCTCTCTCTCTCTCTCTCTCACACACACACACACACACACACACACACACACACGCACAGAGAGAACCCACCTCTCGCTTCCCTCCACCTTTCCCTTCCATTCTATGCGCCCACCCATGAGTTGCCTGTTGATTTCCTCTTGACGGCAGTCTCCTGTGTCTGATTGTTGTCTCCTTGCTTTTACCGAAGGCATAAAGCAGCCTTCCTTTCTACCTTATGCTTGCTTGTCTGTGGAGCTGCCCCTTTAAGGATTTGTAAGTAGTCTGGATCGCAGTCCTTGCCTTGGGGACTTTTTTTTTAAATCAAGGACTTTTTCCGTCTTGCTGTTTGCGAGCACAAAAGTTAAACTGCCGGTCCTAGCTTCCTTTACCCACAAAAATTTAACTCACCTTGCTAGCTCAATTGCTTCTTAATTGCTACCATTTACCAAGTCAGCAATCTTAATTGCTGTTTAGCTGGCTTCTTTGTTCTCAGCAGGTAGCTTCTTTGCTATCAGTGATAGCACTACAAAGTGTTACATTGTCATAGCTGCCTAGTTTTCCCTTTTCTCGCGAGGAAGCCTATTCAGCATAAGGGAAAATCCCTTAAAAAAAGGGATAACTTGGCAGCTATGTACATTGTTGGAACTTCAGACTGTTGGAACTTAAGTCTTGGGCAGCTGGCTAGTAGAGATCCTTATTTGCTTTTACGTATAGGCTACTGCTAGGACTGTATCACACAGATAGATTCCATTATACTGGTTTAGATTTAAGAAGCTCCAGTGTAGCAGATTGCTATTAAGTGAGTCCCCACATCAGAGGAGAGAGAGAGCAGCCCTTTGCGAACATCCCAGGGCTGGGGAGAGAGGGCTGGGCCAGGGACGCACACACCTCCCGTCCCTCAGACTCATAATAAAAATACCAGTAAGACACCCCACCAAAAATAAGCCACCCTGTGGTTTTTTGAGAAAAAAAAGTAATAAGACGGTGTCTTAAAAAAGGGGAAACACGGTATGCCATTAGTAAGGTAAAAGGTAAAGGACCCCTGGATGGTTAAGTCCAGTCAAAGGCAACTATAGGGTGCTGTGCTCATCTCGCTTCAGGCCAAGGCCAAGGTCCACAGACAGCTTTCTGGGTCATGTGGCTAGCATCACAACAGAACACCGTGACGGAAACCAGAGCGCATAGAAACACCGTTTACCTTGCCGCCACAGTGGTACCTATTTATTTATTTGCACTGGTATGCTTTTGAACTGCTAGGTTGGCAGGAACTTGGACAGAGCAATGGGAGCTCACCCCATTGCACAGATTCGAACCGCCAACCTTCTGATCGGCAGACCCAAGAGGCTCAGTGGTTTAAACCACAGCGCCACCCACTCCCTGTATGCCATTGTAGCTAAAAATGTTTAAAGCGGCAGTCCTTGCGCTCTTTTGCAGCTCAGTTATATATGCCTAGGTGCATTATATTCTTTGCCAGGTGGCAGACTGAAGATACAGTGGCCCTTAGTGATGACAGTAGTGATTCTTTTGAAGGAGTTCTGACCCAGGAGTGTTGTTTTTGGGGTTTTGACTCAGGAGGACCCATCTCGGGTGAGGTCTGGAGTTGTCTCGGAGCCTGTGCCTAGGCATCTGCAGTCCTTGTCTCTGGACCCCAGAGTTCTTGGGGACCTTTGCTTGCCTTCCCTATGCCTTGATCACTGCTCAAAGCTACGGTAGTGCTATAGCATAGTTGGTCATGATGCTGATGCAGGTGTAACTCAGACCAAGCTAACTCCGAAATTCAAGGGGACATGGGAATGAGGGTAGGAGGAAACATGGAAGGCTGTGTGGAATATGAATGTCTGTGATTAGAAGATTGCTCAATGTCATGTGCTGAAATCAACTTTGTATCATTGTCAGCTTTGTATAGCGTTTCAGTTAATCAGATGTAGACAGAGACTGGTACCTTTTTGTTGTGATAGTGTTGCTTCTTTTGGTAGTTGCACGTGCATAAATTTTTGAACTTTCTGTGTCTGCTTTGCTTTCTAGCAAGCCCCACCACAGCATCCCAGATGAGCTTGTCAAACCCAACCATGCTACGGACGCACAGTCTTTCTAATGCGGATGGCCCTTATGATCCTTACAGTGACACCCGGTTCCGGAACAGCTCAATGTCACTGGATGAAAAGAGTAGGACAATGAGCCGTTCGGGGTCATTCCGGGATGGCTTTGAAGAGGGTAAGTGAGCTGAATATCTTTTTCAAAAGTTGGATCAAGTTTCCAATTGAAATTTGCTAGGGGATAAACTGAATCAAACATGATTAAAGTTTCTCAAGTGTTTAAACATCAGGTTGATTAACATTGACTTGTTTATATATTTAAGTAAAATTGCAAATATAAAATATAGTTTTTTTAAAAAAAAATTGTTAAATGAGGTAAACAGAGGTGATGGAAATGTTTTACTTGAGTCCTAATGTGGTAATAATTTGCCACTAAAACATTTAACCATTGCTTTCAGATGTCAACACATTCTGTAAAATACCTCATAAAATCCTAATGGTTCTTACTGAAGAATATCCTTGCATAAATATTTGTGTCCTTGCATTTTAAGATGCACTACATTTCATAATCAACTGCTTATTGTTTCCCTCTATATAAATGTGAATGGTGCCATTTTCCGTATCTTTTAAGAGCCTCTAAAATTCATTTCCTTTACCTTTCAGTTCAAGGTGTTCCAAGTAGCGTTTTCCCAACTTGAACAGAGTAGATCTTTGTCTTCCGTAGCTCAGGCTTCTTTCTCATACTGTCTGTCAGATGCGGATTGTGAGTGCCTGTGGTTGTGGATAGTGATTTCATTTGGGAAAGTTCAGTTATGGCACATGCAACATCATATTTTCAGGATTTGAAGTTGCAATGTTGCCTAGAAACGAACTATTTTTCAAAAGCTGAAGTGCTGATTTGGATTCATATGCTGTTCACCCACTTTAAACACTTGTCTTGCTGAGAGAGATTGATCACTTGCCTATTTCGTGCTGCAGTTCTAGGTCCCAATAGGTGGCAGTCAGGTGGACCGTTCAAGGAACTGCTGGTTTCTGGCTCTCAAAGAGCTCTCTAATCTGGACATCTTTGCTATATCAGCCTGGAATTGGTGCAGTGAAAAATTTAAAAATAGTGTCCCCTCCTCCTTACTTAGTCAGCATTAGTGTCAGGGCTTCAAATATGGTGGTGGCTCTACTGCTCTATTTCACACTGCCAAATTTCCCAGCCAAAGTTAGAATTTGCTGTGTCCTTGTATGTATTGCAATACATGTTATAAAATTATTGTGAATGCCACGGAAGAAAGCAAAACAAATAGTTGTTTTCATGACATGAATCAAGGCAAAAAAATCCCTTTGCTTCTTGACTTTCATGTCAAACTATTAAATCATTAATAGGCCAATATGATTTTCTGATTTGCCCTTTTCCACAAATTATGTGGACAATGCAACAGTAGCAATGAATGTATTTTTAGTTTAATTCATAATGGCATTTAAAACTATTTTCATTCCTTTGGCTATGGCACGCTTTGAGAATTATAACCTTTAATAAAGGAGAAATTGAGAGCATACAGAATGAAATATGCAAAATGCTTGGCATGCCAAGATTAATATAAGTCCAAAAGTAGAGTAATTTAATATACAGTTCTGAAGCAAGAGAAAATCACAATCAGTATTCAGATTTTCATATATATTTATACACACACTCACATACACACACATTTAGGTCAATAAGAGGTTACCAAAATATTAGTTGTATTTGATTAATGTAAAATTAAATTACTTAAGACAGAATCATTTTCTTACTTGGGGATTATGAGCACACCATAGAATTTATTTTCCTGGAAAGGTCCCCTTACAAATTGTTGGAAATGTCTAACACAATCCTATTTCAAAGTTTACAAGGAAAAATCCCAAAGAAGCCAGACATAGCAGAATGGAGCTGCTACTGAAAGTAGGAACTTAATGGTATATGGTTATTGAGCTTGTGAAATGTAATATTACTGTAGCCCGAATCAGGTACTCTCTATTGAGAACACATAGGCTAGCTGTGCCCCTTTGACACTGAGACATGCCAGCCACACACCCAGATGATGTGTGGTCAGCATCCTTCTGAAGGACAGTAGAGGTACGGATGTACACAGGTGACGCTCCTTCAGCAAGGACGGCAATTGGGATTTCGATACCCATCCATGTAGAATGACCATTCAACCAATCCCACTTCAGTATGTTGATCATGTGTATGCAGGTAGAGCTAGCCTGCATGTTTTCAATAGTCCCACAGGGACTGGGCTCCCGAACAGGGTTAAATTTGGATCATGCACATAGAACCACTTCCACTTTAAAGTTCTGTTGACTTTAGTTTCTGTACTCTAAACTTGATTCAACCCATGAAGTAAATTGCATATTAAACAAACTTCTTTCTCTGTCATTGTGGAAATCGTTTTTAAGAATACAGATTGGTTCTTGGGGTTCCCCCCCTTTTGTTTGTTGTTTATTTATTGGCACTTCCAGATTTTTATTCATTTATTTTCTTTAGTGCAATAAACATGCAGTTGTTAAGTCTTGCCTCAGCAAAATCTGTTTCTAAGCCAGTTGAATTTGCTTATTTTGCAATAGCATATTTTTGTATTTTCCCCACTTTTATCCCCCTTGAACAGACTTCCCCAACCTGCTGCCCTCCAGATGTTAATAGGCTACTACTATTGTGTCCCTAGAATCATAGAATCGTAGAGTTGGAAGGGACTCCAATGGTCATCTAGTCCAACCCCCTGCAATGCAGGAATCTCAGCTAAAGCATCATCTGGAAGGCACCAGAATGGGGAATCCCGCACTAGAGAAAATGTCAAAATATATTCCTTTTTCCCCCTCTTTGCTGTCTTAATATGAGTCTTTACCTATATTAACACCTAGATATTCAGCCTTCTTTATTTGTAAAACCTTTTAACTCCCTTTTGCTGTTTATGCTTCAGGCCAACCATATGGTGAAACTGGACTGGTCAGTTTAACCTTTACTTTGTCTGCTTCTCATCATCTTCTGTTTCATTTTTCATGCACTATCATAACTTTGTAATGTATGAAACATAAGAGGCAGGCAAATGTTTACATCCCAATAATGATTTTTTAAATTAAAAAAAACTTTATTTTGAGACCATTTTTGGGTATGCTCTGTATAATGCTTCCATTTATTTCAGCTTACTTCTTGACACTTCTGCAAAGATTTTTTTGAGTAAATATGTTTATGACTGGTGATGCAATTTTTTAATAGGCTGCTGATGAAATGTTAAACCTGCTAGCAGCATCCACAGTGAATTATCTGCTGTCATTTACTGTGTTGTACACAAGTAATCAGTTGAGCAATTTGCATATTTTATGTTTCCTTTAGTGCATGGATCCTCTCTCTCTTTGGTTTCAAGTACATCATCTATTTACTCAACGGTGAGTGTCATAAAACGGAAATGACTATCTTAATGCTCAGAATTGGGCACACAAAATGTTAAACATACTTAAATTGCACCAAAATAATTCCTGTGCTTAGCAGTACCCTTACATCCTCTTGCTTTCTATGATACTTAAGCATGCAAAATCATCTACGATAATTTCTTCCCTTTGTTTTTGGACAATGTTATTTGGTTTCAAATAAATAATCAATATGACTTTCTTTTTTCCAGCCTGAAGAGAAATGTCAGTCAGAGGTAAGGAAGAGTTCCTTTTCTTTCATATTAGTAATCTTTAAGCCTTCATGTTAGGCACACTTAAAAAAAAAGTCTGGCATTCATGATGGCAATAGTCTCAGCTTTTATAAAATCAATGACCCTAAGACAGTGTCTTGCAGTATCCTGCCCTTCGGCATATGCTTCCCCGTATGAGTAAATCTCTTCTTTCCAACCCTGTCAGGCTCCCTCCTATATGCAGAACTGTGTATGTAAGAGGGCTGTATGTACCCAGTGTCATAAATGGTGCGCAGACTGGCTCATACAAAAAAAAAAGGTTCTTGCATATTTGTATTTCTTGGCCTTGAGAGTTACATTAAGTTCGTAGGCTAAGAAAAGGCTATTGTACGTATTGATGTCTGCAGTTCATCGCTGGTCTTAGATGTGTTCAAGTTGCAGGCTGTTCATTTTCCAGACCAAAACTAGACTAGACACTGAACAGCCTGGCCAAGCTACTGTTCAGCAATATTACTCCCCATCTTCAAGTGTAAACTTTTGGTTCAGTGGCAACATGCAACATACCTTAGGAATCTCTGGCCCTGCCTCAGCAAAAAACTGGACATGGGATCTATATATTACTCACCAGTTCCTGCTGGAGAGAGAAAACCCACCAGTGTGTATGCTTTGCAGTATTCTCCACACTGTTAAGTGTGTGTTGTTTGAATTTCCTTGGTGGGTTTCTTTTTTAGTGCTTATCTCAGTTTTCTACATGCCTCATTATCTGATTTGCATCTTGTGGGTGTAGCTGCTTCCTTTGTGTTTTAAAAAACAGTGTGGAGGCCCAAGTGTTCTTTTGTAGCAGTGGTGTGCCATTTAAATTTAGCACCAAATTCAAGCCACACTTCTGCCAGGTGGGACTGATTGTGCTCAAGAGCTCCCAGTCACACCAAATAAATCTGATCCCTGCCAAAATCAGCACAGCTTCCATTTTGGCACCAGATTTTAAAAGCACCGAATGCAAGGCATGGCTGCAAAGGAACAATCAGAAGCACACTCTTAAGCCACACAAGCCCAATTGTTCCTTAGCAACCTCAGCTCACATTAATCGCTGTTTAAATTTGGTACCAAATGCAAAACCAGCTGCTTTCGTGGAGGGTTGGGTACTGTTTGATCCAGCCCTCTACCCAAAAGTCATTCCCAACCTCTGCCTACTAGTTTATGAATATTGTCTTTTCTAGTTTGGTCTGGATATGGATTCCTGTTTACATTTTCTCTCTCATCTTTTTCAAAAGCAGGTAGATACGTTTTCTCATTTTTTTTGTATCTTAATTTTGAAAATTGTTTCTTCAAACAAAATAATACTTAGATTCGCAAGCTAAGGAGGGAGTTGGATGCATCCCAAGAGAAAGTCTCGGCTCTGACAACACAGTTGACTGCCAATGTGAGTACAATGTACCTAGATAGACAGAAACAATCTGGTGATAAACAGTGAGCTGGTTTATAAGAATTTCAAATATAGTTTGGTATCAAAAATAAATGAAAATACATTAACTTTTAAACGCAATACATTTTAGACTAACTGTGGGTGGTAATCCAAATACTGTGTCCCATTACTGTGAGTATTTACACTTGTGCAGCAGAGTCTCTCCCCCTCCTCTCCCTGTGTCCCCCTAAAACTGTTCTAGGGGCTCCCAAACCCTCTGGAGTAGATCTGGGGGAGGGTACAGGGTGGGGAGGTTCTGCTGATCAATTAATTAATACAGTACTAATTAACACCCACTAAGATATCACCCTTGGAACAATTGTCAAATAGCAACATCTTTTGATCCTTTGGGCTGGTTTCAAATCAACTATCCAAATGTAACAGAGAGATCACCTTAATCAGCACTATGGAATGTACTAACTGTTCCCCCTTTAAATGCCTCTTTTCCTACTAATATTTGAATTGAGACTCTTCGCTGGTTCTTTGAATAGTTGGCAGATCTTTTCAAGCGGGAATTACTCGCTCCAGTATTTTTTAAGTAAACATTTTAGCTTCATAACACATGTAGTCAATGCTAAGCTTGTTTTATTTTCTCCCATTTTTCTCACATGTTCAGCCAGGCTTGTTTTTATAGGGGCCAGAGGGTGCAAGAGCCACATATCCCAGTGTTATCATACTCTTCATGGTTGTTTTCACGGTGAATGTGAGAACAGTTAGTTAGGTTAAGGCAACTATGTGCTGATGATGAACAATGCTGGAATGACTGCACAAGGCTTTACTGTACCACATAGATACGGGATAAATATTTGTCGTGGCTTTTCCTTAGCTTGGAGGAAGTGGTTATAAAGTTGCCATCCTAAGCAAATTCACCATGTATAAACATACCTGAGGCCAGAAGACTTCACAGGCCAGTTTATGACACTTTGCTATGACTGATTGGAGCAGTTATCACAGCTCCAAGCCAGGAACTGCAAGCTCATGGCAGGTGACACTTAGACCCAGATGCAGAAGCATCAGTGCTTATTGTGTGGCCACTTAGTTTGATGGTTTTGTCATCTCAGGAATGTTAGGTTCGCCAGGGTTCAATTGTCTATGCTGTTCTTTCTTGACTAGCTGGTTGTGGATTACATTCTGCATGCCGTAATGTTATCTTCTGCATTATTCTGCAAACAGTCTACAAAGGTACAGTCTTGATTGTGTAATGCAATTCAACTTACAGGCTCACCTCGTGGCAGCATTTGAACAGAGCTTAGGAAATATGACCATTAGACTACAAAGCCTTACCATGACAGCAGAACAGAAGGCAAGTCTGAAGCTCACTTGTACATTTTTCATGAACGTAGATTCCATAATAGAACTTTTAAAATTGGGTTCACAGTAAAGTGATGTCTTTGGGATCGGGCTGCAGAGTGAAGCTAAACTTCTCAAACATCTATGTGCTGCTGACGTGCCAGTGACAATTGAGTATAAACTCCAGTGAAAATGAGGTGTTAGACCATTTGCACTAGCAACTAAATGTTATCTGGTGTCACTAGTTCCTATTACCTGCACTCCGTGTTTTAAACCTGACATTCATCCTATCTCTCTCTCATCATTTCCACAAAATGAGCATGTCAGTGCCTGTACATTGGAGGGGTCGCAGAGACCAATTATGCAATGACTGGAAGCAATAAATACTTATTTCAGTTGTATCCTGTTTTCCCTCCAAAGAGCCCTAAGCAGCTTCCCTCTGGTTCCCAGGTGGTCTTTCATTCTCAAGAGAGTTTACAGGACCAGACATGCTTAGTTCCAGCAGTAGAACACCAACTGATGTCTTCAGGCCGTATTCTGGGCTAATATTACACTCCCTTAGTATTTTATTACTATTAAGCCAGCTTTTTGCATGTGTTTGTAATATATATGCAAACAATTAACTACAAATAATCCATTTTATATTAATTTTATCCAGTAATGCATTTTAAATTGAAAACCGTATTTTCCACCCACTATAGAACTACAGTATCTTAGAATAACTGAAATGTCTTTAAAATAAGATCCTACAGAGATGCAGACATGACACTTTTGCATCTTTGAGCTGTTGTAAAATTTTCAATTTGCTACAGTTGGGGCAGGGATCTATAATAATAATCACTGTAGTGAGCACTTTTACTCTAAAATAAAATGATCTAAAGGCTCATTCAGGTTGCTCTAGAACAGGCATCCCCAAACTTCGGCCCTCCAGATGTTTTGGACTACATTTCCCATCTTCCCCGATCACTGGTCCTGTTAGCTAGGGATCATGGGAGTTGTAGGCCAAAACATCTGGAGGGCCGCAGTTTGGGGATGCCTGCTCTAGAATGTCTATCCAGTTTGCAGTTTAATAAATTTATGCTGATTTGCACCAGCTTATTCCTTTCTGCTGTATACAGCTGATGAGCCAGAAGTGGGCAAACAAGGGTTCTACAGCATAACACTGGGAGCGTGGGAAACCATCATTTTGTCATGTGTTCTAAACCCAAGTAGCTATCCTAGATTAGTCTGGACCATTCAATACAGGGTGCAGCAAACAAAGAATAGGAATGAGCAAGGTGTGTTGTGCTTGTAAGAGTTTGTGAAAATAGCCCGTGTCCTAAAGAAGTGAGTCATGATGTAGAGAAGGCAGAGCACAGATAAGAGCATGTGGCATACTGGTTTCCAGCCAATTTGATTTGAGGGACCCTTAAGCCCTCCTACTAAAGTAAGAAGTCCTTATACCCTTACATCATGTGTTCAGCACAGCCGATATTCTTCTCTACTTGTAGCCATCTTTGATCAGTTAGACAAACATACAAACAGGTGAAATCCATAAAATCTTCCTAAGTCTCCATAGCTTACCACTGCTCAGGTATCAGATTCAGATTCACCTTAGAGTCCCCGTTAAACATCCATCCAGCTTGACCGCATGGTCTCAACTTTTAGTGCTGTTCAGGCTGCTTGACTACTCTTTGGAGAAAATCCAGAGGCAACATTCATTTGTTTGTTTGTTTTTGTGTGTGTTGCAGGATTCAGAACTGAATGAGTTAAGAAAAACTATTGAACTACTGAAAAAACAAAACGCTGCTGCTCAGGCTGCCATAAATGGTGTAATTAACACACCTGAGCTCGCCTGCAAAGGTAAAGATTTCAGCCTTCCCTTTCAATAACAGTGTAATGCTCTAAGGGCATTCATCCCCTTGGTAGTAGCTAATGCAAAGTTTTGCAGAGTTCTTTTTCCAGAGATAGACTATGTGTTTAATCATCAAACTGAATGTTATAGGCCTATTCTTACAGTGGTAGGCCTATTGTTACTAATACTGTTCATAGACTTGTGGCTTCGAAATCCCCACAATATTACAGTAGGGTCCCTTGCTGCAACCCACATCTCACTAGCAGTTTCTTTTCAAGTGCCACAGTCTCTATACCCAGCAATCAGCATTGCTCTGCCTCTTCCATCTAACATTAACACCACTGCTCTGTTGTTACAGCAGTCAAGATTCACCCACATAGTGATGCTATTCTGCCATGCTAGGATAGTCTTCTTTCTTCTTCTTTGGCGATCAATCATGGCCAAGTAAGATTGTCTTCCATGAACACTGTCTTAACGGTGTGTCCATAAGTGACTGGAGGCCACTTCTGGATCCATGCCAGGATATAGTATAGCAGGAGAAACAGAGATTCAGTGATTAAACTCTCCAGATGTTTTGGCTACAACTACCATATTTTTCCATCCATAAGACGCCCCCATGTATAAGACCCCCCTCCCTATTTTGGGGGACTCAGATTTAAGAAAATGGGGGCGATGTATCCGTGTATAAGACACCCCCTAATTTTGACAATATTTTTAGGGGGGGGGAACCTAGTCTTATATACGTAAAAATATGGTACCATATGCCCCAGCCAGTACCAGCACAGGACTATTATAGTTCTCTGGGCTGGCGAAGAAGAAGAAGAAGATGAAGAAGAAGAAGAAAAAGAAAAAGAAGAGTTTGCATTTGATATCCCGCTTAATCACTACCCTAAGGAGTCTCAAAGCAGCTAACATTCTCCTTTCCCTTCCTCCCCCACAACAAACACTCTGTGAGGTGACTGGGGCTGAAAGACTTTAAAGAAGTGTGATTAGCCCAAGATCACCCAGCAGCTGCATGTGGAGGAGCGGACACGTGAACCCGGTTCACCAGATTACAAGTCTACTGCTCTTAACCACTACACCACTCTGGCTCTGAAGAAGATGGGGCAGGCAATTTTGATTGCATGTGATAGCAAGGGGCAGCAAGGGAGAATGTCCATGTATAGGAAGAGAATGGAAGATGTCATTCCTGAATGTATTTAACTAGGTTTAATTACCATCTAGGAAGTGGGACTGCACAAACCACTGATTTGCGGATCCGGAGGCAGCACTCCTCAGACAGTGTCTCTAGCATTAACAGTGCAACCAGCCATTCCAGTGTGGGAAGCAACATAGAATGTGACTCCAAGAAAAAGAAAAGAAAGAACTGGGTACGTATGCTTCAACAGAGCAGATCAAATGAACTGAAGTGTGTGTGTCTTATCAGCGTTCCAGAAAACACAGTACATGAGCCAAGTAGTCTTTGTAAATGCACTGCCTTGAACTAAAATTAGTATGATGGACACCCAGTGAATAAATATTAACTTATGCCCATTTTTAGGACTTGACAAAGTTTTAGCTGGAAGCGGTTGACATCCAAACAACATGTTGTACCACAGGAGATCTGTGAATGGATCTCCCACTTTTCTTCTCCTCCCTGAAATGCATCTACAAGGTTTCTAATTTCAGAGCAGCTGAAGTGGTGGTTTAACCCTTTCCACTGTGCTGTTCAGTGAAGTGTGGACTCTGTCTCAGCTTATTGTCACCAAAATTGGTGTATTTTTAATATAATGGGGCCAACAGTAGCCTAGAAGGGGAAACAAGTCTGACTGAAAAATGGTATGCAAGGGAAGAATTAGTTTCACACAAACACATGCTGCTGCTCCAGATGAATTTTCCATGCCTAGGTGTGGAAATGTGAATTTCAGTACAATACTTGTTAAGAATTCACAATAAAAGGTAACCATCAGCCTTTTGGCTAAGATCAAATATAGCATAAAGTAATTCTATGACTGAGTGTTATGCTGTTCATCTGCACAGGGAGTTGGAAGTGGTGGATTTTACTTTAAATAGAAATCAGTCGATAAAATCTAGCATTCAAATAGTAATTAGTATTTGTGGCCATGATAAATGTGTGTGTAAGCTATCTGCATAAGGAAAAGCTCCACTCTCTTGAGTAGTCTGGTTTCACCTTTAGGAAAAGTATTAATTATGTTCATTATACCTTGGGCCCTCTTTTTACTATTGTCATGGCAAAACAAAAATACACACAGGTCCTGCGATCGGAACATTTGTTATCCAAAATCTCAGTTGTCCAAATGCAAAGAATTATACCCAAACCTTGCTATACAAATGGCTTGCTATACAAATGGCTGATTCAGATATCCAAACAGCCAGAGTTTGTCCGACCCTTACTTGTGTTTTTGCTGGTCGGTGGCAACCATTACAGGCAGAGGGAGAGAGTTTGGTACAGGTCAGGGAGCAGGAGTGATTGGACAAATCAGCTTTTCCTTTGTTTGACTTTTGCTGATTGGTTGCTGCAGTTTCAGGCAGAAAGCATGGCGGGAGAAAGCATTGAATAGAAGTGTTCCCATAGGAAACAACTCGTTATGCAAACCTAACGAATGATTTCCTGGGAATGCATTGTGTTCGGAAAGTGAGACCTACATGTATCAGTCTTTAAACTTAATTTGTGGTAGAAGCCTTCAAAATAACCATTTTCACTTCCCATTTATTCATTGCTCACCTCTTATTGTATGCAAGGTCCCATGTGCTGGAGGAAAGGTATCTGATATCGAATCCCGTTTTTTTGTGATACTACCTCTGCCGTCGTGACGTTGCTTTTATTGTAGTTTGAACAGATGAACTTAGCTCCTGTAGTCCCTTTGCGTCTTTGGATTTTGTGTGTTGTAAGCAAATAAATGGATGCTGCCTCCTATCCCTATAAAAATGGTTAGCTAACATAAGACTTGTAGATCCTATTCACCCCACTAAGGCTTTTACTTCCCCACCCCTGCAACAATGAAACTGCAGGTGAGTTGCCAAAATTAACATTCTCCAGTATCTGGGCTTCTGCACTTCCTCCCCTTCTGGATCTTGACTTACGCTTGTTTGAACATGGGCCCTCCCTTACCCTCAATAAACTTCTTTCTCTAATAATTTCATTATCCTATCAGAGTTCCACAATGCAAATTCTGTCACGGGACAGAAATAACTTTCTGTCTACAATGGAAAAGAGCATGTGAGCCTGAAGCCTGCTCCTGTTTTAGCTGAATACTATGGGAGGCCAGTAACCTACAGAGTCGAAAGCACTGTTCTCACCTCCTGCATTCATTCATTTAATCAGCACGTGGAGAGGAATTGTCTCTCCTTGAGGCTACCTGACCTCTGCACCTCAGACCAAGAGTGGAAAGGGTCTCTACGCATGTACAGTTTTATACACACAGGGCATGTGTTCAGGATTGTGGACCTGGTTGTGTGTAGGAGGTTCTACAAATGTATACTTGACGAAACATGTGATGGGAAAAATGAGAATAGGGTTATTATGGTCAGTAACTTTAATGGATTGTGTACAGGGCTTTTGTGTACAGTGATTTTGAGAGATTATGGTCATGTGTGCAGGCCCTACAAATGTATACTTGCCAGAGTGTGTGGCAGAGAATATGATCATAGAGTTTTTGTGTACAGTAATTCTGAGGTATTATGTTCGGATCCGACAAATGTGCACGTGACCAAATATATGGTGGAGAAGTTGAGAATGGGGCTTTTGTGCAATGTCATTTTGAAGGATTATGTGAGATCCTTTGTTGGGCTGATAGGAGATAATTTGGGTGACTTGCAAAATATAATGGGTGGAATTCATCATAATGCTCTTCTAATCGTTCTGTCTGCACAAGCGTTGCAGCTTCCCTGACGGAACAATCCCCCCTCTTCTCCCCCACATGCTGGCCTGGGGGTTCCCTTGACCCCAGCCAAGCCAATTTCAGGTGAGGCACAGGGAGACAGAGCCCAGTTGTGCAAGCAGAACTCCTTACACAGGGCTTCTGCTGACAGGACTCGCTAGGTGAATCCCACCCAATGTTAATTTATATTGAACTCTGTACATCATCCTTTCAGCTCTTTCAAATGTCCCAGGCCTATTCTGATCATAAGATGACATGCTTTACAATTATTATTTTCCCTGGTAAAATGATCTGTTTTGTATGTGTGTGTGTGTGCTTTTGTGGATGGGTGGGGTTCATGTTTGTCTGAGAAATCCGGCGCTTTTCCCTGTCACTGGCTTTATCTGTTAAAACTTGTCTTTTTTTCCTTCCCGCTTCCCTTTTTTGCTTGTACTTCCTCTGGCAGGTCAATGAGGTAAGAAAGATGTATTTTAAATTTTAAAATACAAAGCTAACTAATCCATTTACATGATTAACTCTGTCAGCATCAATAACCTCATCTGAGCCATGTCATTTCATAACTGCAACCTGTGATAACACCGTAATAAAATTGTCCTTGAGCCGAAAAGAATTTGCAATGTCTCAGAGTGAAAAGGTGTGCTTCAGAATAGGGCTTGTCAACAGCCAGCACTTTTGCAGTGTCTCAGACAATGTCTTTCTTAAACACAGTGTAAAGATTTCCAGAACAGAAGAGTGGCAATCTGTACTTCCATTGTCAATTTGTACTGCCAAAAATGGACTTCTGTAACCATTTTTTAAAGTGTTGCATGCTAACTATTTTCTCCTGTTCCTTACTTATCGTCATAAAGCAGAGTTTGTTTTATGTATAATCTTTATTTTTCTGATCTTTTTCTTTCAGTTGCGTAGTTCCTTCAAACAAGCATTTGGTAAAAAGAAGTCACCCAAGTCAGCATCTTCTCATTCAGATATTGAGGAGATGACGGATTATTCCCTGCCTTCATCGCCAAAACTGCATCACAATGGCTCAGTTGTCTCTACGCCATTACTGAGAACGTCCCATTCCAATTCACTGTGAGTTGAGTTTGCATTTTAAAAAACAGTTCCTGTTGATATGTTGCTGTTGTTTTATGCTGGAATTGGAGTCCATTTTTCTGTGGACTCTATAAAAGAACAAGACACTAAGGAGTCAGTAAACTTTCTTCAGCGGAGGTTTATTTAGTCAGGTACCTGAAGCCAGTGCCAACTATAATGTGGGTTATTTGCTTTATCTTTTTTCTTGCTTGCTTTTGGCTGTTCATTTATAGAGTGATGTTTACTCATTCACAGTATACCTTAAATTGCTAGATCAGACCCAGAAGCCATCAAAGTGATGGTGAGAGGACATTTTTGAAACGTCCACTCCAGATTGTAGCTTTGAGGAAGACTCTAAGGGTCAGGAGAAGCTGTCAAAAGTTATTGAAGGGGTTCAGGAAATGGTGAATGTAAACAGTGTTGTAAAGCTTGAATGTTCTTCTTCCATGAAACCTCCATGGTTAAGCTGATTTTCCACTGCCCCTTATAGCCAACTGTGTGTAATGGTAAGATACAAAATTTAGTAGAGATTAGAAAACAGGGAATACTTGACTCTGAGAAAATCAGGCATCACTAAAAATTGCATTCCTGAATTTAAAAGCTCTGTAGATTAAGATATCGTAGAATCAACTATGTTAACTCATTTGCATCACTCTGAAACTAGCCTATCCTATCCCTGTGGTACTGAATGGTGAGCAAAAGCTTAAAGCCATGTAATCCATCATGTCTTTTATGATGGTGCCTGTCATCAGTCAAAGTATGCATGTGACGAGTCTTGACAAGTACCAAGTACCTGAGGAATAAACAGGCCTACAGAATTAAGGAGGAGAAAATCAGAGCAATAGGCTGCCTAGGGCCTATTTAATGTTTGATGGATTTCTGTATTTTAATATTTTGTTGGAAGCCGCCCAGAGTGGCTGGGGGAGCCCAGCCAGATAGGCGGGGTATAAATAATAAATTATTATTATTATTATTAATAGGGCTTCAGCACTGATTTATTTGGCTTCTGAGTGTAGCCTTTATTAGAAAGCAGAAGAGCACTATGAATAGATATACGTAGTGTTAATTTTTCCCAGATTCAGCCTATATAATATTTTCAGGCTGACAGTCATGTAAGCAAAGACTATATTTTATCAATGCTTGAAATACAAAGTTTCTTTATATAGTTGAATTTCTTGAGTTGGTTGCACTTTGCAGATCTCATTTAGTCCTTGGCACTTTATGTTTCTGTCATCAGTTTTGTCAGTCTTTACAAAAGTTTACAACTTTGTCCAAAGGTTTGCAAGTACTCCATTGTGAACACACAATTCCCAAACTAAGGTGTTTTTTTTTAATTCATTGCACTGGATAGTGTGTAGAAGCAATATTTCCCAGAATGCTCCATGGTCGTACACCTCACTGTTACCCAGAAAGTCTGGGAGACTGAAAGAGAGGGGAGGGAATTGTCCTCCTCTTCCCCTCACCATGCACCATTGCTGCTGCTGCTGCTACTGCAGCAGCTTCAAGGCAGGAAAAGGATGGGGGGCGGATATGGTTTGAAGGATGGCAGCAGGCAAGGATGATATTTGGAGAAGGGGAAGGCTAGCAGAAACAGCCAAGGAGAAGCTAGGAATTCTCCAGCTTGAACAACTTTGGAACAAAAGAACCTCAAGCTTTAAAAAATCCTTGCATTTAAGGCAGGCCTTCAAAGTTAGTTTATTAGCCTGAACTAAGAGAACTTTGGAAGCATCCCTAAGATGCAGTATCTAAATAGCACCCGTGTCAGGGCATGGGGCACAGAGGGAGCCCGCTGTGGCACTGGCTCAGGGGCGCACTCGCGCACCCCAGTCCAGGAGAGTGAGTGGCAGCATTGCCACCCACTCTCCTCACTCTACCAGAGCTGCCGGCTGGTGGCAAGGAAGCAGGAGCTTCCTTGCACGCCACAGCATCTCTCCGCCTCTGGGTCAGGCTTGATTTGGGGACAGAGGAGCCGTCACTGGGCTCTGCAGTCATTCTCCTCCCCCAGGTCAGCCTTGACTCAGGGAAGGAGGAGCCTCGGCTGGGCATGCCACAGCCACTCTCCAGAGTTGCGGCCAGGCACTGCAGCTGCTCTCCGCCTCTGGGTCAGGATTGACCCTGGGAAGGGTGAGCTATGGCTGGGCATGCCAGGCGGGAGCAGGACACACAGAGGATGATCTCTCTCCCCCCCCCCCGGTGCTCTCTAGTCCCTGGCACTGCCAGGACGCAAGTGGGGGTCTTTGCAGGGGGGCACCCACTGTTTGTGCACCCGGGGCCATGGCCCCCTCATGCTATGCCACTGCATGGATGGTAAAGCACAATTTTTCTTCATTGCTCTTCCCTTGCTTTGTTGTTTCTTGACTGCAGTACCATATAATTGTTTTTTGATACTGCTGAGGCCGGGGGAAGCCAAGTTGGGGGGGGGGAGATTTATTCACAGGATACATGATATGAAAAATTGCCAGAAAATGGCAAGGGTGCTGCTTGTCTTTTATGCATTAGGGAGTAATTTAACTCTGTTCAATTTGAGTAGGTGGGAGGGTGGAGAAAGCTGGTGCCAGGAGAATAAAACTACTTCTTTCTTTCTTTTTTAAAAAACCCTGAACAGTGCAGAGTAAGCTGAAAAGGTATAGGATTCCAAAGCCCTCCAGAGTCATACGGGGCGCCCAGCTGTGCACTACACCTGCTGAGTACTAAATCTTCCTTTGAGGCCATTAATCTCCAAATGACTGCTGCTACTATGCCTCCTTAATTTACCTGGGATTTTCAGGCTGAATAGATTTCCCAAGGAACGACTGTACGTTTAACAGCAGCTTAACAACTAAAACTCAGTATAGGTCACAACCAAAATGGTAGTTTCTCTGCCCTTATTCTGCTGGCTGTCATCATACTTTTTTTTCCTTGGGCAGGCTGAGACCATTCCTAATGATAGGGTCCCCCTCATCTCACCATTTTTGCCAAGTCCCCCCGAACAAACAAAAATCTGGTTGAAAGCAGAGCAATGTTAATTTTTGCTAACGTTCAGAATTTCTGCTTCTCAAGCTCTTCGGTGAATGGCTCGTTATTATCTTTCCCCAGGATTTCAGAATGTATCGATAGTGAAGCGGAAACGGTCATGCAGTTGCGAAATGAGCTGAGAGACAAAGAGATGAAGCTAACCGATATCCGTTTGGAGGCCCTCAGCTCCGCCCACCAACTTGACCAACTTCGGGAAGCTATGAACAGAATGCAGGTGGGAAGGAACTGCAGCGCCACACATGCAAACTTTAGAAAAAGCCCTGTTGGGCTTGCTTAGCCAAGCATCCTCACAAACAGGGTCAAACAGATGCCTGTGGGAACCCCCCAAGCAGGACCTGAGTGCAACATCATTCTCCCTGCTTGCGATTCCCAGCAGATGGCATTCAGAGGCATACTGACTCCCAAAGCATTATTTTGTCCCTCCTGAACTGTCCAGCATTCTCCTTCATTTTATGAGAGAGGGAGAAAAACGTTTCTATATCCACTTTTGCCATTTTACTCTCCGCTTACCTACCGTGTTCTCCAAATATAAGACACCATCTTATATTTATTTTTCCTCAAAAAAACAACACTATGGCTTATTTTCAGGGGATGTCTTATTTTTCCCTCCATCACCTGCCACGGCCGGCATTGCTGCTGCACCTATTACTATGTCTTATTTTCAGGGTATGGCTTATATTCCTTGAATGCTTAAAAATCTTATTTTATGGCTACGTCTTATTTTATGGCTACGTCTTATTTTATGGCTACGTCTTATTTTTGGAGAAACAGGGTAGTTAGGAGGGATCCTTTCCAAGCATCTCACTACCCGCTTCTGTTTTAACCGCCCTGAACAGTTGGGTACCCCCAACAAAACTTGGTTACCTCACTTCTCTCTCCTAACTCCATATAATCTATGGAAAGTTAAAAAGCACAATTCCCAATACCAATCCTCAGGGAACTACACTTCCTATATATATATATCTCCATTGGGAAAATTTATTTTTACTCCGTGATTCCTATTTTTTATTCAGTTGTTACTGATCCACATCAACACACACATCTACATGCTAAACCTAAAATTAGAGCTTCTCTGTAAAGATTTTAACATAACACTATATTTTTCATTCCAGAGCAAATGCCAAGGCAAGACCCTTGAGCCATGCTCATTAAAGTTGCTGCTAATTGTCACCAATGGGTGTGGATGGGCCATAGGGCGGGGCAAGGTGGTCACTCTTTGGTTGCATTCTGCCATGAAGATATAGATATTATACATCCCCACATATCTGTCATTTCCGCTTCATAAATCTGGCTCTTCGATCCCACCGTTTTAATGATAATTCATTTATTTTACTTGCAGCGTTTATGGTTTTGATATTTATTCAACATCGGTGTTCAAAGTGACATCCAAACATATATTAAAACTTTGAAAATATTCTGAAAACAATAATACCAAAAAACCATATAAGCAGCAGAGTAGAACCACACCCATTGTCAGAAAGCCCATTCAAAGCAAGACTTCTCTGAAGTTAACTTCTCTTTCAGACGGGGTGGGCTTTTGGTGCATCTCTGTTGTGCTTTTGGGCCTTGTTACATGGAAATGCGAGAGCCAGTGTGGTGTAGTGGTTAGAGTGCTGGACTAGGACCTGGGAGGCTAGAGTTCAAATCCCCATTCAGCCTTGAAGTTCAGTGGCTGAGAGACAGAGAGAGAGAGAGTGCACAACAGCCACCACATCACTCAGAAAGAAAAAACAGTACAGCTGCAATAAGTGCAGAGATCCCTGCAGGTCTCATTACAATTCAATGAAGATTGCCATGAAAACTTTATCAGCTCTCATGTGTAATTCTGCTTGATTGGGGGAAGATTGGCTGTGGGAAAGCCAAGGTGAGGGGATGGATAAAGTGGGGAAGGCTGGTCTACCAGCAAAGCTTGAAAAGGAAACAACATTGATTGAAAGCTGTTGGGGATAGTGAGAGACAGTAGACCAGCTGGCAAGCACACTCTCTCTCTCTCTCTCTCTCTCTCTCTCTGTGTGTGTGTGTGTGTGTGTGTGTTTGTGTGTAAAAGATATTTTTATCTCTGTGTATAAAAAAAAAGCTGAAAGGGCATGCACCTTCCATTCCCTTAACTGGCTGTTTTCTTGTTCTAATCTAGAGTGAGATCGAGAAACTAAAAGCAGAAAATGACCGGCTGAAGTCGGAAAATCAAGGCAGCTGCAGCAGGGCCCAATCTCAGGTTTCCATTTCATCTTCTCCAAGGCAGTCCATGGGTCTTTCCCAGCACAGCCTGAACCTCACAGAGTCAGCGAGTCTTGGTGAGTACATGTAAAGGGCAGCCGACAGGTTTTATCCTGTAGCCATAAATAAATAATAGCTGTAAATAATCGCTGATGGCTAAGGTGTGAAGGTGGAAGGGCTGGGACAAACCCTTCCATTACAATATCATTGGCAGCTGTATTGCACTTTGAAGCGTAGCATTCCAGCTATGACTTCAGCTGTGCAAAATCATGTTCGGAGTCAGTTTAATTGGACCCATTTGCCAAAGTAAAATTTCTTTCGAGAGAAAATGCTGTTAATTTTTCTGTGGTCTTCCCTCATTTCTTCCATGTCTGTTCCAGATTGCGAGGGGAATGTCTTTCCATTATTTCAGGTCTGACATACATTCCAAGAAGTGTGCGCTTCACAATTTCAAAAGCACCAAACTTGGCAGCGTTCACAGAACCAAGCAATTAAAAATCTAATTATCCAAAGCAAGCAACTGTTTGAAAGTTTGTGTAACATAGACACATGCATCTGCACTTTTCTTGGTGCATAGTTTTCATCTATAAGGGCTGGAGTAGACACAGCCTTGCATATATTCACAAAAAGAGTAATACTGTAGGGCAGGCATCCCCAAACTTCGGCCCTCCAGATGTTTTGGACTACAATTCCCATCATCCCTGACCATTGGTCCTCTTAGCTAGGGATCATGGGAGTTGTAGGCCAAAACATCTGGAGGGCCGCAGTTTGGGGGTGCCTGCTGTAGGGTTTGAGATTTTTTTGTAGCAGGGTAAATCAAGACCATGCCCTCCCATATGAACCTGCCATTTAAGTTTACAAATTAAGATCTGCTTCAGAGGCCCTGCTATTTGTCTCACCACTAGGAGAGATTAGGTTGACTTCATCTTTCTTTAGTTGTGGGTGGGTCCTTAAAACTTAATTGTTCCACACAAAGCTTTTGAATGTCACTTGTTTTACTTTCTCTCTTCAAAGGTGATTCTTATCCCCACATTTGTTCTCAATCTGTTTGTCATTGTCTTGGGTTGTACCCAATGCTAGTCCTACTCAGAGAAGACCCACTGAAATTAATAGGCATAACTAACTCAGGTCTTATTAATTTCAGTGGGTCCACTCTTAGTAGAATTAGATCAGTTTAGGGTTGTATGTAAAAAAGAAAGTTACAAATTTAAAACTTTTAAGCAGCTCGGGGACCCTTTTTGAGCTGAAAGGCGACTCTTAAATTATTTTCTAAATGAAATAAATAACCATATGAGCATATTTTCCCAGTTCACCATTTGTAACTAAAAAATAAATTGTGTTTCCTGTCCACAGACATGCTGTTGGATGACCCCAGCGATGGTTCTTCTCGAAAAGAAGGTGGCAGGCATGTCAAAATAGTTGTCAGTTTTCAGGATGAAGTTAAATGGAGAGAAGTGAGTTATGTGTGGAGTTTGCTTTTCACCTTTTCCCATTCCACAATATCAGAGACTAGGTCTGTTAGCATGCTACGTAGACTAAAGTTTTTGCAAGGAAACCCACATTGTTCACTATTTTAAGTATTTTTGTCACTTGAAGTCCTATCTGTAGTCTGAAGCAATGCAGTCAAGACTCAGGTTTTGTCACTACTTTGCTTCTAGGAAATGACTGGTGACCCAATGGCTGATCATAAGAATAATGTTATGCTTAAATTAATGGAAGGTTAAAGAAACTGCTTGAAGCATACAAAAAAGGGTTTAGCGCAGGAACAGAGAAGAGGATCCGGCCAGTAGACCAGATCCTGAACTCCTCCAACCCCTGGAGACCCATTTTGGCTGACCACCTGTCACTCACCTGATTTCAGGTGAAACAACTTCAAAATCAATCTCTTCAGGGCTTGCTGTAAGGCAAGCCTTTGATCAGCTGCATGAAAAAGTTCCGCTCGTGGGGAGAACAGAACTACAGAATACTCCAAAGAGTGGGAAATCTACAGAAATAAATTGTATGCAATATTAGTCATACTCTGAGTAATCCCATTGAAATGAATGGACATGATTAACCTAGGTCAATTCATTTCAATGGGTCTGCTCTGTTGAAACTTTATTTTAGTGGGTTGCATCCAACTATTTCCTTAGTTTTCAAAGAACTAAGAAAAAAAGGACTCTCCAACCCCAGAAGTACTTCCATTCTCAAAAGATCAGCTTTGGCCTGGTTCCCACTAGGACCTTTTCCTTTATCACTGCTTCTAATTGGATGAATATGCATGGAGTTCTAGTCTAGACACAGTGCCAGCAGCCATGGATGTTGTGAAGTCCAGACCTGCTAGCACCCTAGGAACTTGGCATGAATGAAAGAGAAATTGAACCAAACATGCTTAGCTTTGAGGAAATAGATTTTCAAGATCTGTCTTGTGTGAGCTGAAACATGCCCCATGGCCTTTCTCCTGTTCACTGGTTTTAAATTAACTTTTAAAATAAACATTACTAGTGACGAGTGATCCAAGACCTAGATCAGGTGCAGGGTAATGAGAGAGGCACCTGTCTATCTGCAGAACTCGCCTGCTAGGTTTTAGAAATTAGGTTTCCTAAATTAGTGGATTATGGAAATGCTCTGGATATAATTCTGGTCATAATTCAACAAATTTTACAACTCCCCCCAATATATTTCAGTTAGCAAAGTGGTTAAATAGACTGTACTAGTGTTTAGGAACTTGGCACATAATTTGACGAGGTGCCAATGAACATACAGAATTATTTGTGTCTAGGTTCTGCCCTATTTGCATGGGAAATCACCAGTGTATATGTTTTCCAAGTCACAGAATAGTTCAGGTTTGCAATGGCACACATCTAGGGGTTATGTCTTAGCCCAGGGATGTACACCGAAGTAGCTTGGATGATGGTGAAATAATTTATATAGTGCTGCAGCATCACCATATTTGCCTTTCTTTTAACATATTTGTATACCTTTAGGATTCCAGGCCGCGCCTCTTCCTTATAGGCTGCATAGGCGTCAGTGGAAAGACCAAATGGGATGTTCTTGATGGCGTTGTTAGAAGGCTGTTTAAGGTGAACATTGTTATTTTTGTTACTTCAAACAACTTTGATAGCTTTGAAAGCTATTTTTTATTTAGGCAGAAAACTATTCTGACAGGTTCCTTTGCTGCATCAGTTTAAATTGAGGCTTCCCCAAGACCTGATGTACTGCAGCTTGTAAAACATACTAACTTGAGCATCATATTTCTCTTCGTTGTATACATAATTTTTGTACACCGTGTATAATGTAGGCTTTTGAAAAGTCATTAAGTACTGGCTGCAGTGCTAAATAATCTTATTTCAACAATCCGAGCTTTAAAAAAAAAAAAGTCAAAAGAGAAGACCAAACACACAATGTATATCTGGTCATATGGTACATCCTTCTTGACCACTGCATCCTCCTGGCTCCAGAGATTCAAATGCCAACTGAGGATATGCAAGACCTGTACTTCCATTGTAATATGCAGCGTGGCAACTGACACTTTTCCTCTGATACTTGTGATATGACATCACTGAAGGAAGAGGCTTCATGCATTATGCCATAGCCTGAAAAGGAGGAATTTAAGAAATACCTTGCTGGGTGAAGCCAAAATTCCACCTAATCCATTCTTTCCCACCAGTGGGTCCACATATGTTGTTGAACCACTCCTCCCATCATTTCTAAAGCTTTTGCTGGCTGTAGCTGATAGGAGCTGGGAGTCCAAGAACATTCAAGGACTCAGCATCCGGGAAACACCTTGTCCAAAAGTAGCCTGCCAGATGCCTCTGAAAGTTCACAACCAGGGTTGGGAGATGACAACATCCCCTGTTGCTGTTTTTGTCCAGCACCTGGCCTCTTTTCATAATGTGTCTTCACATGTGTCTGCACCTCTTAATTTAAATATATAGTGGTACCTCGGTTTAAGTACACAATTGGTTCCAGAAGTGTGTACTTAACCTGAAGCGAACTTAAGTAATGGAAAGTGGATTAATCCGTTCCAGACAGGTCTGCGGAGTACTTAAACTGAAAGTACTCAAACCGAAGCGTACTTAAACCAAGGTATGACTGTACAATGCATACACAATACATTTCACATAGAAAAGACCTATATTAACTCTCTTACATGGAAACTGGGTATAGTACTAGTGCAACAAGTACTGAAATTTCTGGTGGGTCTGCTGATACGCTGTGTGGCTTTTGCATATCTCTTGTTACCCTTTCCCTCTCTTTACTCTTTGAGTAAGATAGACTTTGGGTTTGCCTTTCTTCATTGCACAAATTAGTTCGTTTTCAAAATGAAAAATGTCATTAGTTGTGGAATTTCAATATTAGGGAACCAAGACGCTTGAAGATAAGGTTGATGTCTTATTTTCTACTTTCCTTTCACAGGAATACATCATTCACGTTGATCCTGCGAGTCAGCTAGGGTTGAACTCAGACAGCGTCCTGGGATACAGCATTGGGGAAATCGTTCGCAAAAATAGCATGGAGACACCTGAGCTGCTTCCCTGTGGCTATCTGGTTGGTGAAAACAATACCATATCGGTGACTATCAAAGGTAAATTATAGGTGATCCATTTGTTACTGTTCTTTGTAATTACAGGTCTTGCCAGGCGTTGGAGAAACCTCAGAGGAGCAAGAGACATTTTCATGAGTTTCTTTCTTCTTCCTATCCTTTTCATGTCTTTGAGTGAAAAGTTGCAAATGAAGAAGCATTCACGTTCACTGACATTAGGGTGGTTGCATAAAAAGAGGGATGGGGATCTTACACCTTGGAACAGCTGTATAGAAGATGAAATTTCAGCCAGTATTTTTGCTTGTTCGTAATTGTTGACTATCAGGCAAGCTTCGCCTGCTGAAGTTTATGTATATTTCAAGTTATTTAGGCATTTCAAGAACTACACTAATGCTGGATTATAAGAGTTAGTTTATAGTTACATATATTTTTATAAGTCGTTTCATGGTAACATTTCTACCTTCCAGATATACAGCTGTTCATACAAATGTTTAAGCTTGATAATTTTTAGCAGGTGATAAACATTCCATCCCAGCTGAAGTTCCATTTGCGGGAATTTAAGAATTGCTTTTTCACAGTCAATTCTCCCTGCTGACATTGCTTGTATCCTCTTCCCCCCCCCCCCCCGGTGGAAGTTTTTCTGCCAGAAAACATAACACTCCCTCTAATATTAAACTTTGGCAGCAAATGCCAGCAGCTATGTAGTCAAAACACAGCCACTAAGAAACAGAAGGGAAGTATCAATATGCTCAGAAGAACCCCTTGGTTTACAGAAATATGTCTGCAGATACATTTTGAAACAAAAAGGTATAGAGGAAGAAAATATTTTTAAAGCTGAGAGAGAACCACCACTACTCCGGGGTAACCATGAAATATTGAATATCAGTTGGAGGGAGGGGTAACCTACAGAAAAGGGGCAATAGAACAGATTGTCCTGGCTAGCTAGAACCCTGCCATGGCTAGTTGAAATTCTTAACAGGAACAATCCACACTGCAATGTTTTTGTTGTAGTCTCCCTTGTTTATCCCATAATGTACAAAACAAGATTCAACGTATCACTTGGTTTTTCAGGGGAAACAGAAGTATTTTGAATTCAGGGGAAGTTTTTATGGGGTGGAGGCAGGAATGCTGTTTTAAAGTGAGCAAAGTGGGGCTCCTTTGAGGACTGTACTTATTTACATGGCAATCATAGTAAATGTATAGAATCTGGAAGCATGAAGAATCTCCCCTCTTGAGCCTTGGCTTCTTAGAGCTAGTCTAAGGGGAGTGACCATGTGGGTCCAGGAAGTGATCGGTGCTTCATTGGAAGTACCATCCACCTTGATGGAGGCACTGGTGTGTTCCCTCCTGTAAACCTAGAAGTACATAACAATTATCTATGTGTCACGATCTGGGTTACAGGCAGTTAAAGTCCCAGCTTGGTACATTGGGACCGGGGTGGAGGTCGGGAAGCAGGAATCAGCAGTCCAGGGGTCAGGAAGCCAAGGGTCCAAGAGTCAGGATATCAGAAGTCAGGAAACTGAAGCACAGCTAGGTGAGTAGCATGTTGCTGTGGCAAAGAGCCAGAGGGAAATGCTGGTCTTATATACCCCTCCCGGCCCTTGCCACCAGGTGCTGCGAGTCTTCTGTCAAGCCTCACCTGCGTGGCTGCGCCTTGCCCTTCCAGGCCAAACTCAGGAAGCCCCAGTCCTGCGAGGCCCTACCGGTCACAGGGCCTGGCTCCTGCATGCACTCCTAACAAGATGTTTTGGAACTACAACTTCCATCATCCCTGGCTAACAGGACCAGTGGTCAGGAATGATGGGAATTGTAGTCTCAAAACATCTGGAGGGCCGTGTTTGCCTATGCCTGCTTTAGATATTTGAAGATGGCTATCAGATCTCCTCTCCTCCTCTTAACCAGGCTAAACTCCTTCAACCATTCCTCATAAGCTTGATTTCCAGCCCCTTGATAATCACAGGACTTCAGGTGCGGTCTGGCCATGGCGGATAGATTGAAGCTGAATCCTTATCAGACAGGTGTATCAAATATCCTCAGTTCTGAGAGGTGGGGAGGCAGCTTGTTCTGGACAGAGTTGCACTCCCCTGAAGTGAGCAAGTTTAGGAAAGCCTATCCAGACACGTAGATGTTGATGTGTTTTAATCTATTTTATGGTTGGTTTTAATTATATTTAAATGGTTTTTCTTATAATTTAAATAGTTGTTGTAAACCACTTAGAGATTGTGCTACAATAAAGTGGTCTATAAATTTTCTTAAATAAAATTCTGGAGATAACTTTTAGTTCTTAAGTTTTGAGTGCCATGTCTTCTGTTGTCACAGGGATTGCAGAGAATAGTTTGGACTGCCTGGTCTTTGAGTCCCTGATCCCCAAGCCTATTCTGCAGCGCTATGTGTCACTCTTAATGGAGCACAGGAGAATCATCTTATCTGGCCCAAGTGGCACAGGAAAGAGCTACCTAGCCAATCGTCTGTCAGAGTACATGGTCCTTAGAGAGGGCAGGGAGCTGGCTGATGGTGCTATTGCAACATTTAACGTGGATCACAAGTCCAGTAAGGTGAGTATTCATATAATTGACTCCCCCCCCCAAAAAAGTTTACTGTTTACAAATCAAAACAATTTGTTCCTGAGCAGCAGATTGGTGTGATAAAGGCCCTAATACCTGTCTTGGCAGGCATGCAGGTGACACTCTTCTTGTAGGGTGAGCTGATGTTTCTTCTAGGTGGGATCTGAAGGACTCTAATCTTAGGAGACCCCCATGAACTCCCCAGCATGAAATCAACCAGGCAGTCATTTTATTTGTATGCTGCCTTTCCAACATTAAAACCATGCTCAAGGCGGCTTACAACGTATAAAAAAATTACATAACTACAAACATAACAAATGGAGCCAGATTTCCACATAAATCATAAAATCCGAAATAACGATACAAAGAAATAACAGCAGCAACAACAACCGCACCCCAACAAAAAGCCCTCAATGATACCTCGGCCTAAGATTCTGTTCAGCAGCCTTAGCTTTTATAGCTGGAGTCAGTCAGAGCCCTGCCCTCCCAGGCCATGTGGAAAAAGGCCTGCAAGAGGACCACTTTTTCTGTCTAGTGAAGAATAGTATTCAGTTACTAAATAATGTCCTCCCAGGAGTCCTCCATTTTGTGATGCTGAGCCTGTGTCCTGTGCAATGACATTCTTGGACCTGGTAGCTTTCTGTAGAAGGCTTTGTACAGAAAAGTAGTTGATACCGTGGTGGCTTTACCTGGCCAAACCTGCCAATCCCAATTTTGTTACCCGCATCCTGTCATGCAGCGCATGCTTTTCATGATCCTGGCTCCACCCTGTCCCCAGATACCACCTCTCGTTACATGATCACTTCAAGAGAGATCTGTTAATGCCTACAGAGGCAATCTCAATTCTTTGGGAATATCGGGGGGCATCTGTAAACTGCCCCAGAATGAAAGAGGACCACCTTTTCCTGTCGCGTGTTAAATGGCATTTAGTGGGATCAAAGTTAGCTTTTCAATTAAGATTCTGAGCCAGATGTCAAATTTGTCCAAGCTATTATACACTATATTCTAAAGCTTATTTCTCTTGGTAGAATTTTGGCCCTGTGTATTTTGCTATCACACCCTTAACAGAAGACTGCTCTACCACTGAATCCAGCCACTTTCATTTCTTTCAAGATCTTCAAAAGAAATGTCTGAAAGCCAATTTTCTCTTTTGCATCTGCATCTACAGGAACTCCGCCAATACCTCTCCCACCTTGCTGACCAATGTAATAGTGAAAACAATGCCGTGGAGATGCCTCTTGTGATCATCCTGGACAACTTGCACCATGTCAGCTCCCTGGGAGAGATCTTCAATGGGCTCTTGAACTGCAAGTACCACAAATGGTAACAGCATGTCCTGCCTCAAACTTTCATGAAAGGAAAGTGCGTTTGCTGCAGGAGCATTCCTTGAGACTTGACCTGCCTGGATCCAACACATTAGTTGCTCGTGATACTATTGAAATCAAACATGAAAAATTAGCCATGGCTTAGTTCCCATTGAGATCAGTGGGATTTAACTGACGTGACCTAATTTAGGGCGTAATCCAAACTCCCCAATACCACCAGCAGTGTGGCTTTACAGAGCAGCGAGACCACTGTCTCATCCTCAGCCCTTTCAGTCATGGCAGCAGAAGGTGAAGGGGCCAGGATAATTCAAGGCCATGCTGTTTTCAATGACATTAAGATTTGCTCGGAATCCAGTGGTTCCTGCGTTTGCTCAGCCTCATCCAGTTCTGAGGCTTTCTGATGGCTCATGCCTGTGAAGACCCCAGTATGGGGCCTCCTGACCACCAGCATGTTCATCAAGAGGCTGGTTGAGCCAGGAAAGCTTGGTGGAGGGACATCTCTGCCTACTCCAAACCACCACCCCAGCCTGGCATGGGGGTTGAATTTTTCTGCCCATCTTGGTCCAACCCAGAATAAATAAAATGTATAAGACCCATAACCAAAGATTTAGTAGGCCGATGGGTTAGTTGATATTAAAATGTGAAATTTATCCACCCTGTGTGATTGTGCAGTATTTCTTTTCCATTATTCATTCACAGATTCTGTAATATTTATCAACCATCTGTTTATTAAGCAGATGGAATGTTCTGTAAAATCACAGACACTCTCAGCCAATACTGTGGAAGGGATGGAGAGGTCTGATCAATGTTGTTAAGGAATAGTTTTCCTTCACATGCCAGTGGTAGTAGCAAAAAAGTAGATCATGTGATTACTTAAAGGTTTTCTGTTCTTTTTTTTACATACTGTATTTTCTAGACATTAATACTGACTGATCTGTTTCCCACAGTCCCTACATTATTGGAACTATGAACCAGGCAACTTCCTCTACACCAAACCTTCAGCTCCACCACAACTTCAGATGGGTGCTGTGTGCCAACCACACTGAGCCAGTCAAGGGCTTTCTTGGCCGTTTCTTGAGAAGAAAGCTCATTGAAACAGAGATTGGTGGCCGTATGAGAAATGCGGAACTAATTAAAATTATAGACTGGATTCCCAAAGTCTGGCAGCATCTCAACAAGTTCTTAGAGGCCCACAGCTCTTCAGATGTTACTATTGGTGAGAACTCAGAATTATCTGTAGAGCTCTTGACTCATTTCTAAATACTTGGTTAAGAACATAGATTTCATCTACTCTACATAAGATAATAGTTTACTTCTTCCTTAGTGTCCTAATTACATTAAAAACGAGAACTTTATGAGGCATGGAATCAGATACATTACGCTTTTTGTTATAATGTGAACCCTAGAAAAATAGGCTGTGTCCAAACTATTGAGAGAGCTTGATTTTACATGCCTGCTCACTAAAGATGCCATAGCAAATGTTCAACTTGTAGATAAATCCTAGTCTATTATTATGGGTTAATTGGCTCCTTTGTTGATGCAGTGCTTTATCCTACATGTACATTTCTTTCTCCTCTCTTGTCATTTTTTACTTGATGTTGTGGCTGTAATTCAATCCATATTAACCAAAGAAGCTTGGCATATGTAACCTTTCCCTTTTTTCTCACAGGTCCACGACTCTTCCTCTCCTGCCCTATTGATGTTGACGGTTCTAGGGTGTGGTTTACTGACCTGTGGAACTACTCTATTGTTCCCTACCTTCTTGAGGCTGTCAGAGAAGGGCTACAGGTAAGGAGCTTGCATATGAACTACACCTACTCCAAGCATATGGGCATGGGGGAATGACAGATACAGCACAACCTAGGTCTTCACGTCTCATTTATTGGTTTTGTTTTACTACCCCACCTTTCCTTCAAGGAACTCAAGGCGGTGTAGATGCTTCTCTTCCTATTTTATCCTCACAACAACTCTGGGAGGTAGCTTAGGCTGAGAGGCCATGACCAGCCCAAGATCCCCCCCCCCGGTGCATTTTATTTGCTTGGATTTTAACCCTGGTCTCACAGGTACCAGCCCAATCCTCTAACCACACCACACTGTCTCTCCTTCAAGCTGATCACAGCCCACCAACCATTTAATAGCCTGACAGGAGCTTGGCAAACCCAAGTATGCCTCAGAAGCTTGTGAGGGAACTCTCCCTATGAGAGCCTTAATGTTGGGCAAACTCTCGGCAACCAGTCCCCAACAGGCATGGAAAACAAGAGTATTTCCTTCCTCCACTTTTGACATTGTTTTGGCTTTTGGAGTCACAAGTTATGCAGACATGTATTAATGCTTTCTTTAGCCTGGAAAGGAATTGCACCAATACCCAGTGGGTTAGACCTAGACTTGCTGGGAACACAACTCTGTTAACAGGACTCATCTACTGGAGGAAAGCGGTTTTCACCAATTCCTCCTGCAGCCCTCTTTATGCTCTGTTGGGCAACACTCGGCAACCGTGTTGGAGCCTCCACTTCTGCTAACTAAATCAGCCTTTCTTTTCATGCAAGCACATGTCTGGAGCTATCTCACTACATTTATTACTATCTTTTTAAGAACACAGTATTCATTGCATTGGAGTAAGATGTGGGGAAAGGGCACTTCTCTCTGCAATTCAAGTAGTTTTGTTTGCCTTCTTATCATTCAGAAGAACAAAGCAAAAGCAATGTAATTAAACTAGCTGTAACATTTTTGTAAAGGTTTTTTTAAAAAGAAAAAAGAAATATAAAATTCCTTTATGGTGCTTTAGGGGTCAATAAAGTGATTTAGGAGTCTTTTAGGGCTGATTGAACTGATAGTGCTTAGTATCTTATTACAAGTTCTAATTGTTCAGCAGTTTCAAGCAGCTCAGACAACACTGCTATTGTTATCTCAGCCAGCATATCTGTGAAACAAGCATGATAACTGCTGGTGACTGCATCTTAATCTATTTTGTGTTTCATGTTCCCATCCTCAACAAGTCAGTAACCATCTCAGTCTTGTAAGAAAGGACACCATTTGCTGCTGCTTGTTTCCCATAAGAATGTATGGGGATGCCTGTGGTTTTTCAGTGTCATAACTTGCTGGATGCACGGTGATCTGAAAGCATATTTCAGACACTTAAATGGCCTCGAATAAAGAAGAAAAAAAGGGGAAATAGTGTGATAAAGTTAAGGTTAAATAACCTTAACTTTAAGATTTAAGATATTATTCCACATTTTTGGGAAAGGAGACTTGAAAGTGGAACTGGAGTTTTATAAGCATCCATTTGCCAGGTTGAATCTCTGTCTTTGGAGCAGAAATCCTCTTCTCTCCTTGTTCCACCTGGTGTCCTATGCTTCATGGTGGGTTCGTCTGACATACCATTTGGTTGAGAGAGAGTCCCTGATTTTGGATTACATAGCACCACCTAGCGGGCAAATTTGCTCAGTAACCATTTGGCGTGCTCTCAGAATGAAGTGTGAATTCTGTTAATTATTTACTTAATAAATACACACCCTGCTTTCTGAGAGATCTCTACAAAGCATATTTCACTGTATATAGAATTATTTTATTTCATACATATTGTAATGTTTTTAAAACAATTCTGGATAGAGGAAAAATATACTTTGTTACAACATCATGCTATTTGTTGTTGTTTAGTCGTTTGCCTCCCGCAGTTTGGTCAAACTCATGTTCGTAGCTTCAAGAACACTGTCCAACCATCTCGTCCACCATGCTATATAGGTTCCTAAATGTTGTCAAATCAGATATGTCCTACAGAAGCTTCAAACTGTTAGAATCCAAAGGTAGCAAAATACGTAGACAGGGATTCCATCTACCTCAAGTGTGTGGTTCAATATTTCCCCCTCTTGTGTTTCTAAATGCCTTAGTCAAGAGAATGTTCACCATAATATATATATAGACACTAATGGCCACATGAATAAATGTACCACCCGATTTTTGTTTTAACTAATTGACTGGCTCGAAGGAAGACTGTTGAGAGCTTCCCAGTATTTTCTTTTAAAACTTAAGTTAAAATTTAACACTTGGGTTATAAAAGAGATGAACAGGAATAGGAGCATTTATGTTCGTCATATAACCCACTGCAGTCATGGGTTCCTCTTGAAATCTCTATGCCTGTAACGTTAATGACATTCTAATGTTCTCATAATGCATCTTTGTTCCCTGTGGGGTGGGCCTGCTTAATGTTCCACCGTGTGAGCTGTCAGAACAGAGAAGTATAGCAAGTGAAAAACAATCCCCCAAAGGGCAGCCGCCTCAAACTCTGTATTACAAGCATGAAAACATGAGCATTCATTTTCCTCTAGAAACCACTTTCTGTAACATCAGCTTTCATCTTGCTCAAATGGTTTTGGCTGGCCCAAGACGCTGCGTGTAAATACATTCACAAAAAGCCATGGCTCCACAGAGCAGGGTTTGTAGTGTCTTTTTTCAAGCCACAGTCAAATCAAACTGCCTCTTCAAAGTGGCGAGGGCATGCGTGTTTGATTGAAGTCAAAGACTTAAAATGTGTGGAATCACCTGTTCCTTGGGAGCTTTTTGGCACCAAAGCAAGGGAAGTTTGCCAAGCACTGAACTGCAGTTCTTTGATGACTTTGAAGCCAAACATTCAAGCAAACAGTTTGGCAAGGGCACTTCTGAAGCTTTAACCACATTTGGTCTAAAAGGACAGGAGATCAGAGAAGCTTCATACCTCTTTTGTTGTTTACAAATTGTCAAAGGAGATGGTTGTCTATCCCTGAGTGCTTCCAGACAACCTGTTTATTGAGCATTCATCCTGATTTGTTTGCAGGGAGATTAGGCAACACAGGCTATTTAAAGATCATTCATTATGAATTGATGGATTTTTGGGGGGGGGCATTGATGACATTTTGTGAAACCAAGTGTTCTCCCACACTTTGCTGTGCATTCTCCTTTTGCTTGCCTCGTTGCACATGCTCAGTTCTCATGAGCTGGCCAGCCCCATTAGTCCTTACTTTCAACTCACACGTACCAAGAGTTCATCCTAGGTACCTGCAACGCATAAAGATTCCATGGTTGCGTGTGATATATGATATCAATGTGTGGTAGGGGCACTTTGGTCCCACCATTCTCATTGAGGAAACCCTCATAAATGTCTGAGGAATCCCAGGCTTTCTCAGGACACAGAAAACCTATGAGAAATGCAGATGCTCGGACACCTCCAAATGCTTGGGAATCACCATTCACTTGCAATGAACAGGCAGCCCAGGAACAGTCAGAGCTTGGTGCTTAAAGGAGGAAGCACACAGAGCTCTGGCTGTTCTTGGCCCAGACATTTTATACACAATGGGAGATTCCTCTTGTGAAATGTTATGACAAACCAAGAGGCTATACCTTAAAGGCCTATATATCCCCACCCCACTCACCATCCTCCACTCCTCCCCCTTTTTTTCTTCCCAGCTTTGTACTGTGTGCAGCACTAATGTCTCGCAGCAAATAAAACTGATCTGTAGAAAACAATTTGAAAAAAGAGGCAATGCACATACTTTTGAAAACTAGGAAATCTTTAATAGAAATTGGTTTTTGTTTTTTTAAAAAAAGGGCCTATATATTGAAAAATCTAATATTTTAATGAAGGGCGACTTCTTGTTCTTGCTTGCAGTTGTATGGAAGAAGAGCACCATGGGAAGACCCTGCCAAATGGGTAATGGACACTTACCCATGGGCAGCCACCCCACAACACCACGAATGGCCTCCTTTGCTGCAACTGCGGCCAGAAGATGTTGGATTTGATGGGTACTCCATGCCTCGGGAAGGTTCAACCAGCAAGCAAGTTCCACCTAGTGATGCCGAAGGAGATCCTCTGGTGAGATTTCTCAGCTGGGCAGCAGCACCATTTTTATTGTGTTGAATGTTGTGTCATTTGGAAGCATTGCGACTTGGTCCAGGAAGACACACGTGGTCTGTATAATGTACACACAAATGACGCCAGTCTAGCCCCATGTGTGGTTTGTGGCTCATCCTTTGTGTTGCAGATGTGATGGTGTCTACTTGGCTTGCAATGTCTGTGTGATTGCTTTGTGTATGCTGTGCTGACCTTAATCGTGTTCCATGAGAGGCATCTCTAAGTTTTGGAGGGAGTAAAACAGTGATTACAAACCACCTTGGAAACTTATCTCAAGGCCATGCCTTCTGCAGATTCTTTCACTGAGCACATTATGGTAATGGTGCCCTTTTCATGTTACAACAGCACCACAGAAGCTGCTTTTTCCATGGATTCATCGGATGGCACTGTTATGTGAGTGGTCTTCCCCAAATGGGCAGGACCAATCACGTGGGACCCAAAATCTGTTATACTCTCAACTGGCTGCAAAAAACAAACAAACCAATACTTCAGCATCAATGACATTGCATGTGACTTGCAAAAAGGCACTTAGATAAGGGGTGGTGAATCTAATCCCCTGAGACAGAATGCATCCCTAACTTGATGCAAGTCTGAGGAGCCAAGAGAGGAGATGGGGGGACCCCAGGAGAACATCAAAATGAACAGAGCGATGGAAGGGAGGGCCTTTGCAAGCAGTCAGTTCACACTTCCAGCAAGAGCAATCATACCCTCCCCTGGCATCCCACAGAGAAGGGAAAGAAAGGAGTGCGCCCTCGACAAACACTGTTTTTAGCCCTGCCCAACATTGGCATGTGAGCCGCAACAGATCCAACTGTTCCCTGACCCTGCATTGCATGATGCAATGGAGATGGGTAACTTACAACCTCCAGAGTAAGGTTGAAATGTTTGGCATGATCTGCTACTAGGACAGAAGGGTTTTTCTAGCTTGCCCAGCAAGCTAGTTCCATTCCACCCAGCCTAACTCCAATTCTGTGTCCACCACATAGCCACTGCCAGTAGTCCATAAACACCATGGAAGAATTCGTTGCCGAGTCTACCCTGCTTGTGTAGGTGCTGGACTTCTTGTGGCATTGAATACTAACTGTGGGTCTTATGCAGCAAGCCGAGCAAGTGCTTAAACAGGCCAATAAATAAATGTGGAAATAGAGCCAGCATTCAGGTAACACTGCTTGTCCTCTTGTGATATTTCCTCAGATGAACATGCTGATGAGATTGCAGGAAGCAGCTAACTATTCAAGCCCGCAGAGTTACGACAGTGACTCCAACAGCAATAGCCATCACGACGACATCCTCGATTCATCTCTGGAATCAACATTATGATGCGAAAATAGCAGAAGTGGGTTATTTCCCATGGTCCACCTCCTGCCTTGCTTAGAAGACATAATCACCAAACCATGAAGATCACTGGTCTTTAGTCCAGCTGGACATCCCAGTATTAGAGCTGCAAGAACAATAGACACTCTATTCCGCCCCTTCTGTTTCTCCCCCAACCACCCCCTTTTCAGTCTCAAATATGGGTGCAGGCAACCCAGTTGATGTTTTTGTATTGTGTTTTTATTTTCCTTGATAATTAGAACTGCACTACTATGTTTTTATTCTTTTCAACATTGCTGTGAGCTCACATGCCTAAGACACTGAATATTTTTCCCCATACCAACAATTACATTAGTCATAGTAATTTGTGGTGGGCGTGGGGGAAGAAGGAACAAAAAAATGCTCACCTACAAAGCTATGAAGTGGAAGAGCTTTGTGCCATGTACTGTCCAGAAAGGGAGGAAAGGGAGTGGATCTTGCCTATGCTGCTTCTGACCAAACTCATTCAGTATTTGCTGAACTTAAACATCATCTTTCAGTCTAACCTCATCTACAGATAGTTCTGGTGCTATAAAATATTTGCTTGCCTTGATAATGTTTCACAAAAGGCAAAGAGCTGAGAAACAGGGAAAACGCACACGCACACATACACACACAAAATTAATTATGGGTGTCCTCTAGTTGGAGATCTGGCTTTCTATGTTTATGTATTTGGTTTTCTTTATATAGGTGCAGATGTGAGGCTTAATACACCCTGAACACAGATGTTGCACATCATTTGCTACTTTTCAGTGGAGCCATGAACCTTTGAGCCACAGCAGCATGTTGTGGACTATGACCATTTTGGCCAGGATTCAAAGTAATGCGTAGGAAAACAAACATACCCAAAGCCTGTGTTTTACTTCCACTTTTTGCTTCAGCAGTTGTCACTGCTGAAAAGGCAAGTGGCTTTTAAAACTAGATTGCAGCTTGTCTTGTCAGGAATAGGATCTGCATCAGGGAAAATTGGAAGCATCACTCCAGTGTGGATTTCATCACCCATGGATGCACATCCCTTCTTTGCATAGCTGCCCATACCTGAAAGGTGAAAACACGCTTAATGAACACAATTCCGGTTTTAGTTACACTGTTACTTAACCCAAACATTTACCAAAATTTTGAGGCAGCAATTGTTTGGCCTTCACACTGCCCAAGTACAATTTTTAACACTTCATCCTCACGCCACAAAATAAACTATTTTTGAAATGTCCTCATTTTCAAAAGCCACTTGTCATGAGGAATGAGAATCCACTGTTTTTCAGAACAACAACTCTAAAGCCTATTTGGACTTGTTAAATCATTTTTATTAAGTCAGGTCTTGAGTAAAGGAGAACTGTGTCTTTAAATATTTTGTTTGTTTGTTTGAAGGGTCGTGTTTTTGAACCTATCTGGTTCTCAGATTCTCCTTTTCCTCCTTGGCCAAACGCACAGAGTAAAGATTCGTGTTTTTTTAATTTTTTAAAAAATATCTTGGTGCTTCTTCTGAGGAACAAGAACACCTCACAAAGAATTGCACTCTGGTTTGTGTTTTTCTGTTTGAAATATACAACAACTAGTCAGCTGTCTCAGGCTGTACCATAGCTAGAGCCACAGTAAACACACACACACACACACACACACACACACACACACACACACACACACCTTTTCAGCTACCTGTATCTTTGGGTGCTGATTTTTTTTAAAGTGATGCCTTACTTTCTACTAATTGTGTTTTAATTCCATTAGTGCTGCATATGATGGGGGTTTTTTATTTAAACAAAACAGGGCTATAGGAGTCATCTCTTGGAGTACAATTATGTGAGTTGCTGTGAATACTGTTTGTAATAAGATAATTGAGATTTCTTCTGTTTTTTTTTTAAAATGTGACAATAACTAAAAGAGTGAAAAAAATAAGAGAGGCAGAGGGCTTTTCAGAATGTCCATATCAACTTACAGCTAACAGTTCATTGGACAGATGTTTATCTAATGGAGGCAAAAACAAATATTCTAGGATGCTGTACAGCATCACTGCTAGAATCTTTTGTTTTGTTTTAGAACATGCAGGTTAGATGTTTGTCACCATTTTGAAAAGAAAGGGTTAAATCTTTGTAGGGTTAATATGATGCAGCAGACACAAGAGCCCTCTTCAGACATTATAAATGTCAAAGTGTATAGGACAGTCTTCAGCAACCTGGTGCCCTCCAGAAGGTTCAGAGGGCACCAGGCTGGCAAAGGGCAATGTAAGCGCTCTCGCCCCACTTCCAACCTTCTTGTGTTGAGCAGCAAGGTATATAGGGGGCTTGTAAATGGATACCCCTGAGCATATTTACAAGCCTCTCTGCAATCAGGAACCCCAGTTGTGCAGAGGTTTGTCAGCAAGTTCAGGTGAGCAAACTTACAATCCCACTTCAGTCCTTGCCATTCAACACAGCAAAGTCGGGTGGAGGGGAGCAGGACCGATACACAGTGTTCCCTGCCTCAGAGGCATCCAGAACCTGGTGGTCCAGCAATGAAACTGCTAGCACATTTGCAAAGCTAAGCAGGATCCGCTATGATTTCAAATTGGATGGGAGACCACATCTTGAGATTCCTGCAATGAAGAGGGCATTCAGAGTCTCTTCCATCTCTACAATTCTAATTATCACCTGTGAGTCTAACTTTGTAATGCCTGAAGAGGACAAAGGTTATGCTACCATGTCTTATGAAAGAGTAAGGGTTTTTTTTATTATACCTCATAACTTTCTGCTTTTGGTGACGTGTGAATTTAATCTGTTGTGTTTTGGAGTTTTTTTGTGAACTTGCTCCCATTATGTTTTTCTAGAACTAATGGCCTGTTGGAACAGTTGAACCAAAATTGCTTGAGTGTTTCATCATAACAAGATAGAAGGAGGCTACTTAGCTAACCTTCTTAATTCTCACCTGGTTGCTGAAAATGGGCCACAGTGATCCATAGCCCTAAGCAGATCCATCTAACATGCTGGAAAGAGCTAGTTTTTAAGCTCCCTGCTTCCTAGAACCTCTTGCGGGACAGATTTGAAAGGTTCTCCCAGGTCAAAAATTCCCTTCATATGGAAATTATCATTCTAGAAAATGATTCTTTGCCTTCTCCCTGAAGTGCTATCTTTCCACTTGCAGGTTTTTTTAAAAACAAAAACCAAGAACCAGCATTAAAATAGGAGATCCATGTACATTTTGAATGGTATAATCCCAGGAAATTTGTACTGCATGCCTTTTATAAATGTTTGAATAGATTCATCATACCCAACATTGAACACAGTCTGGACTTCTTTCAGCATAGCACTTTCCTTCATAGGAATATGTGTTGTGCTCCGTTGAAATAATTTTGAAGGAAAAAGAAGTTTAGAGGAAGACCACTTGCATTAGGAAAGACCCATCTGTGTCCCATTGGAGATTGGTTTCTACATTGCATGTTTTTAAGCAGGTTCTGTTTCGCACCCCATGGATGTTGTAGTTGGGAGACCCATACATCTGGAGTCTTGCAGAGCTCCTAAATTCATACCCTGACTTGCATGATTCAGTAGCAACCACACACCCCAGCCTGGAACCCAGAACTTGCCTAGAAGGAGATGCGCTTCATACGGGCAATATATTTTGTTGTATATGTGAGGCTTGTCCCCAAGTGCAGGATTTACAAAATAGGGGAAGATTCACCTAAGTTGCTGTGTACAATGAATGAGGTCTGCTCGTGCAAAGGGACCTTCCTCCCTCTGCACCACATAAATCTGTTCTGGAGGGTTGAGGGAAACCATAGAACAGGTTTGTAGGGTACGGGGGAGAGAAGAAGAAATCTAATTGTGCAAGCAAACCTCGTTCCCTGTGCACAATGTTGAAGTCCACCCCAAGTGATGATATAGTGCAGGTTGGAGTGAGGCATTGTACCTGTGTGGCAAGATCTGCATGGAGCTGTGTAGCATGAGTGAATCCCAACTGCCATGCTTTTAGCATGCAACATTTTAAAGTCTTGCTGAGAGCATCATTGCCACATAGTTAATTGTGCCAAGAAAAGTATGCCCTAGCAGAGTTCCCATCATCTCCTGCCTTTTCTCTGCTAAAAACAGGGATCCTGTTTAAAGTAAACCAACCAATGAGGGCTTCTTCCCTAGCCAATGGGAGTTTTCCCCCCCTGTGGGAACTCTGGAATAGGGTTCTTGATGTGTGCATGCACAGGCTCATAAGATACATTCAAGGATTCTGTTCACCCTACCCAATATGGAAACTGGCCTGAGGAATAAATGTATTGTGTATAAATCTAGGTTAACAGTGTTTATTACAGTTGTGCCCCAGTGGCTAGATTATACAATTTGATTCCCAACCACCACCCCTTGTATCTGTTTGGAATTGACATTTTAGAGTTTGCTCATTTGTCATTTCCAGTCAAGTCGCCTCCTCTGCAAAGTGGTTTCTGTGAAGGTACAATGTGTGAATAACAACACATTAACAACTTTACCCTGTTGCCCAAGTCCAGAGACTTTCTTATAAAAGTGCCACAAATTTATCCTGATGCAGTGATTCCATGCATGTTTCTGCTGTCTGGTCCATTTCAAAGGAAAGAGCAACTCTTCATATGTGGAAAGCAAAAACCGCATATGGAGCTGATCTCTCCAGCGAAATGTGTGGAGAAAAATTATTTAGCCGAAGGCTTTGTTGTCCGGCCAGACTGAATTGGGAGCATTGAGATTTCACAAACATCAAGACACACAAGAATTATTTGCAGGAATGATGTGGCTGGGGAAAGCAGTATGTGGGATCTCGAATGACATCAGATATATAGCCTATTTGACTCCCTTTACAAAATCTCTATGCTGGGTATTCAGGTTTTTTTCCTTTCCTGCATATCCTGTTGCAATGAACAGGAAAGTAATTCTATCTTTTTATTCCCATTGTTTGTGTCACTGAAAAATAATTTACATAGAGCAACTTCAGTATCCTTTCTGAAACTTCGGGATTCAGGGTTACCTGTTGTGCACATTTCTTACCTACCGGTAGCTCTTCTTTTCAACATTGATAAATAAAAATTCTTTCCCTTTGTAGAATGATGAAATACTTCATCTGAGTTGCTTCCAGTTTTGCCTTCCCTCAACCTGCCCCACAAATTGGAATTACTTCTTGTTTTTAGTGCAAGACTCTATGCAACATTCGTGTTTTGTTATAAATTGGAAGCATGCAAAATATTTCTTTCCTTCATAACTGTCAAGAATTGTACAAGTCATATATTGGATTTCTTTTTTTTTAGGGTGATGGTGCAGAAACAGGGAGGGGTTGGTTAGTTCCTCCTCCTTTTTGGTATATTTTGAAGAGACAAATGAACCCCTTACAATATTGCATTGGTGATGCTGACATTTTTGATATTCTGTGTCTTGAAACTTGTCTAAATGTGACAATTCCCTTTTAAGGAAAAGGAGAGGGGGGGGGAAACACATGGAAAAATTGTGGAGATTAAATGGAAGGTTGCTGTTTTGATCTAGTTGTTTCCAGTGGAACCATTTATGAGAAAAGTTCTCTTTTAAGATGTACATTTTTTTTCATTGTAACATAGAACTGTAAATATTTGATTACAAGTGCTGCATTTTGATGAATTTTTTCTAGCCATTTTTAAAGAGAAAAACTAGGAATTGAGTATTTTGTGTACAGTATGATGTTTACCTCCACCCTACCACCCCTATTTAATTTTCTGTTACCATTTAGGATTGGAATCTGCCGTTGGTCTGTTTTGGACCATGCCTCCCTCTGGCCTGCCCTTCTCACCCCTGTCCTGTGTCATGGAGAATAAAGCTAATGATTGTACCAGTCTTAAATTATTCATGATTCAATAAATTTGATGATTATTTATTCAGATTGGTTGGTCTTACTGCCGTTTTTACTGCTGTAAGGGTTGATGCAAAATCGGCATAGTTCATATGCCATATAAACTATAATAGCAGCAGCAGTAGTAGGTGATGTGCCGCATTCACCAGTCCAGTTATCTGTGTGTTTTGGATTCAGATCCTTTCGTCTTCTTTATTATTAAAGCTACGTTGCCGTACTCCCAGCAACAACAATTTGCATATGCTTCCAAAGAGAATGTTCAAGGCTCATTTCAAGCCCACGGAACTTTAAGAACAGGTACTTGATGAATCGGTGTGTTTTAACTGTGCAGATAGTTGCAAGCCAAGGGATGCACACTAGGGTGATGACTTTTTTTACGACCTCATTTCCCTGTATCATAATTTGATGAGCTTTCATTAAAGTTTAAATAAAATCTTACTTTCAAAGAGATTTGATTAAAAAAAAACCTCACGCACAAAATGATTTAAAAAAAAATATCAGTTTTTTTTGACCATTTTAGAAGTCACTGTAAGCAGATATAAAATTGAACCCAAGCTTTAGAGTCACATATATACAACATTATATAGGGTCATCAAACACACACGGAAGCTTTTTTTAGCTGCAGTAACAGTATAGACGATGTTTTGCTACCTCTCCTGTAGGTTCTTTTCCCAGCATGCCCAGCAGGGTCTGCTGGCTGAGTTTTGAGGTCCCAAAAGGGGGCTTTTACCTTGCGCAGGTGTGACATTTGTATACTCTTATGTTGCTAAGAACACTCCCCATTGTGGAATGTGGTGTTGTGTCCAAATTTGATACAATATATATGTTAATACAATTTTATGAAATGGTAAAACGGCATACAAAAAAATTAAAAACGGTTTGTGTGTAACCTTTTTTAATATTTCAATGGAACATACCTCATTTCAGTCATTAATAGGCAAAAGTTCATCCATTTGTGCTACAGGACATAATTTTTGAGAAAAAAATGAAAAAGTCATCACCCTAATGCACACCCTAAACAAGGTTTGCATTGTCCACTCAAGGTGGACAGTGCATGGGTTTCCCAGTTGCCCACATGGGATATGCAAGTATACAAACATTACTAGTGTTCCTGTAACCATTTTTTAAAAGTGCCAAGTAAAAAGGGGGCATGTTATAGGAGTGTGTAAAGTTACGCATGGGATGAAGAAAGTGGGTCGTGAGAAGTGTTTCTCCCTCATAAAAATTAGAAGCGAAATGGGTTTTTTTAAAAAAAGGTAAAGGACCACTGGACGGTTAAGTCCAGTCAAAGGCGACTATGGGGTTGCTGCACTCCATCTTGCTTTCAGTCGGAGGGAGCCGGTGTTTGTTCATGACAGCTTTCCAGGTCATGTGACTAAACCGCTTCTGGCACAACGACACACCGTGATGGAAACCAGAGCGCACAGAAACGCCATTTACCTTCCCATCCAGGGCCGTCTTGAGCATCCCTGGCACCGTGGTGTGACGGATCCCTCCGGCGCCCCCGCCCCGTTTCCCAGCGCAGCGGGCGGGCAGGCGCAGCGCGGCAGCTGCCTGGCCGGAGCCCTGCGCAACCCAGCCTGGCCATAGGGCCGACCCTGGGCCAGGGGGGCTGCCCGCCCCCTGTTGTGATGCCCCTGCATGCGGCGGAGGTGGCCCCAGGCCCGCGCACCTCCGGAGAGTGGCCTGAAGCTGCTGAACAGCAGAGAGGCGCGCCTGGGGCGGCCTCCGCCACATCTCTCAGCGGGCGCAGCGGCGCCCCTGGTGGCCTGGCGCCCTGGTGCCCCACGCCACCGGACCCGGGCCTAGAGACGGCCCTGTTCCCATCGCAGCGGTATCTATCTATCTACTTGCACTAGTGTGCTTTCAAACTGCTAGGTTGGCAGGAGCTGGGACAGAGCAACGGGAGCTCGCCCCATCGTGGGAGTTCGAACCATCGACCTTCCAATCGTCAAGCCCAAGAGGCCCTGTGGTTTAGACCACAGCGCCACCCTAGCTGAATGGTGGGAAACAGTGGATACAAAGAAAAAAGGAAGTAATACTTCACATAGCACATAGAACAAGTTACGAATTTGCTGCCAAAAGAGAGTCAAATTCATGTAGAAACATATCTACTACCGTAGTCATGGTGTCTACATTACCTTTAGTATCAGGCAGTATAGTACTGAGTACCCGTTACTGGAAAGCACAGTGCTATTGCTGTCATGCGCTGCTTGTGGGCTTCCCATATGCATCTGGTTGACCACTTCTCAGATGCTGGACTAGATGAGTCATATATCTGAACCAGCAAGCTTCTTTTGTTGTTAAGGCAGCCTCTTTGAGTTCAATGGGACTTTTCTTCCTGGTAACTGGTTACAAGATTGCCCCCTTAAATGATCAAACATGTTTTTCTGTCATTACTGTCCTCGGGGAAACAACTAGTGGAGAAGGGTGCGGTAGAGGCGTTCAAATATCCGTAGGCAGCATTTTATCAGCAAACCTAAAGATAGCATAGAATCCAGTCGTTTACAATGTGAATGAGACATGTGACCCAGAAAATAAGCTGCCTTAAATCTCATTGGTGTGAAAGATATAGTGATTTTTATCATTAATGAATAGGATTATCAAATTGCTTGTCTTTGTCTTGTTTGATCCCAAAATTATTTAGTATTGTTATATACCGTCCCTATCTCTGGGTGGTGAGAGAATCCAGGGGTTCCAGTGTTTGCCCAGGGTTCAGAGTCTTTGGAATGAAGGTTAGTAAGACATGGGTTTCTATTGGATATACGTGTTTATTTACACGTATATACAACCTCCACATATAATAGAGGGATTCACAGCATTAACATCTCCAACGATCTTGCTTCTCCATTAATCACAGCTTTGCATTCAGCACAGAGCAAGCAGGGAACCAGGCAGAGGGCCTTCTCGGTGGTGGCGCCCGCCCTGTGGAACGCCCTCCCATCAGATGTCAAAGAGAAAAACAGCTACCAGATTTTTAGAAGACATCTGAAGACAGCTCTGTTTAGGGAGGCTTTTAATGTTTAATAGATTATTTTATTTCATTTTTCTGTTGGAAGCCGCCCCAGCCAGATGGGCGGGGTATAAATAATAATAATAAAAAATTATTATTATTATTATTATTATTATTATTATTATTATTATTATTATTATTATTATTATTATTTCCATGTGTCTTCAGCTTCCAGTCTGCTTCCAGTTTAACCACTGGCTATGCTAGTTCAACCACTGGTTATGCTAATTATTGTAATTTTACTAGCTAGCCTAAATTATTACCTCAACAAAGGAACTGGTTTATTGCAGCATCACAATAATTGAAATGGACTCAGGACAGAATCCAGACTGACACCCTCCAAAACACACACATTACGATATGAAGATCCCTCAGGATTTCTCAGGAAAGTTTTTGTAATTATCTCAACCTGACCACCGGATGGCAGCAAACTCAAACTAATTGTAGTGTTGCATTTGTTTCCCTTCTTCTTGTGGTCCCCTTGGAGAAAGGAGGGTATATCCCCCCTTTCTCCCAGTGCAGGTCTCAAGGTGGCTAACAAGAAGAATGGAAACAAATACAACAAAAAAATACAAAAGCAATGTAAAAACGAAAACGAAAAAAGTAACCCTGTTAAAAACTGCATTGGAAACACTAAAGCATTTAGAAGTGCACAAAAAAAGAGAAAATGTACACTCCCAGCACTTGCATTTAAAAGTTTCAAAATAAGAGGTTTGGGGGTGCATTTTGTATACCTGTAGAACATGGGAAGATGCCTTACACAGTATGACCATAATTTATTTTTACATAGTTAAAAAGGTAAAGGGACCCCTGACCATTAGGTCCAGTCGTGACCGACTCTGGGGTTGCGCACTCATCTCGCATTATTGGCCAAGGGAGCTGGCGTATAGTTTCCAGGTCATGTGGCCAGCATGACAAAGCTGCTTCTGGCAAACCAGAGCAGCACATGGAAACGCCGTTTACCTTCCCGCTGTAGCGGTTCCTATTTATCTACTTGCATTTTGACGTGCTTTCGAACTGTCACAGGGATTCGAACCGCAGACCTTCTGATCAGCAAGCCCTAGGCTCAGTGGTTTAACCAAAGCGCCACCTGGGTCCCTCTTTACATAGTTATATACTGCTTAATACTTAAGGCAGTCTCTATAAGTAATTTACAAAATAACAAATACATTATAAGAATGAAACTGAGAAACTACAGTATGGGCTCCTCTGAGATGAAGGGAAGGGTAATAATAACAATAATAAATGCAATGCACTACTAAAACGCTGCTGAAGATTGCTTTGACTACACCTCCATTGCATGGCTGAAATGAGTTCTAGAAATCACTGGGGACCAACCTGCACTACACATTTAAAGCAATATCGCAGCACCCATGGCTTCGCCCCCAAAATTATGGGAAGGTGTTGAGGTACCCCCATTCCCCTCACAGAGCTACAGCTCCCAGGGAACTTGGTAGCTGTGGGGGTGAGGAATAGTGGGGTCGCATTGATCCATAATTAATATATAGGGTGAGATTAAACTAACGAGCCCCACCCAGCAGAAGCTTATGCAAGTCTTCTGCTAGCACAATGGGGCTTTCATCCCCTCTCCTCTAGCCCACTGCGTGCCCCCCTCCCCAAATTGGCTCTGAGTTAGTGGGGGAAACCCCCAGAACAGCACACAAGCAGAAATGCTTGTGCTAAGAGAGAAATCGGCTTAGTGCTTTGTTGAGTTTTCCTTTTTGAACCTGCTAAAGTGCAATGTCTGATTCTTTTTTCTTGATGACACATCCTGTTTGATGGTTGTATGGAACATAGCGGCAGGAGTGAAGTAGATGGCATTTGTGACATCGCTACCACACTGTAAACAACAGAGTTTATCATCTCAGTCCTTTAATATTTTTGTGGAGAAGCATTCATGTCATTTGGTGGTTGTTAGCTCCCCCCCACAGTACAACCCCAGAGTTGGGTGCTCCTTCCTTCCTTCCTTCCTTCCTTCCTTCCTTGCCTTGGTGGCACTAAATAGCAACTCTGTTCCCACTTCTTACTACCCTGCTTTTTCATCAGTCTCTGGATTTAAACACACACACACACACACACACACACACACACACACACACACAAACGTATCCATGAATCCATCCCACTCCTTTTAGGTCATCAGCTTCTTGGCACTTTCTCACTCACAGGTTGACAGACAGCAGCAATGAAGACTGAAATGTAGGGCCTTATTTTTTAGCTGCACGTAATTGTTCTCTCTGATTTATATGCATTATAAAATGATTTATTTATTTTTTTGCAGATGAGAAGTGTGTGTTATGGCCCACAATGATACATTTTTAATTGTGCTTATTTTATGTACTCTTTTCTTATCAGACCAAATTCATAATTTATCCAAGGACCATTTCCCCCCACGGTGGTTGTTAATTCAGTATTACAACATAGTTGGGTAGCAAGGGCTTGTCTGAAGATTTGTTTCTTGCATTGCTTTTTCCATCACAGGATGATGTACAGGACTAATGTGAGAATTGTCTATGAGTCACACCTGACCTTTACCCGCACTTTTGCAGATGTACACACACACACACACACACACACACACACAGTTTACACTAGTGCAAGCTATAATGAGACAAAGTGGCAGAGAGAAAACCCCTCCTGAATTTCATTTTGTTTTTAATACACCTTGGAATTTTATGTTTTCTATTTGTCATGTGGATATTTAATTGAGTCCTTTGTTGGCAAGTAATACTGTAGATCACACTTTCCTCCTGAAGATACCAGAAGGCTGCAAGAGCAATCGGCATCTGAATTCATAACCCTGCATGCAGGATCTGGGGTGGCTGCAGAAATAGAGCCAGGAGATTAGCGATCAATGCAGGTGATGCATTTCAGACAAGGGATTGTAGTTAAAACTACGAACAACCTTTAAAGCTGATGCAGCTCCCAAGTCAGTGGGAAGCAGCGGTCAGCAAACCTTGTTAACTTGTCACCCTTTCACTCCAAATTCTTCTTGCTGGCACAGACTCCCCCATAGGAAAGGAAGAACTGTTTTCAGTGGTGCTATGAGGGCAAGACTTTGAAATAGATGCTCAGGGCCCCAAACGGCGTAGGACTTGGAGGGGTGGAAGGGGTTTTGTTTCTTGGGGGGGGGGGATCAAGTGATATATAAATGTCCTCAATAAATAAATGTTGAAGTAAGTTAAGTAATATACATGACCATCCAAAGCAGGGGGCATGCCTTTCAAGACCATAAAGTCCAGAGTCTAAAATTCCCTACCAGCACTGCTGATCATTTAACATCTTTATCTGCTGTGGAAAGACATTTGTCCATGTGTGCAAAGTGCAGCTGCATCCTAGGAATTGCTACAGCCAAGTGGTACACCCCTCTTCTTCTGGGACATTATAATTGCTCATCTTCATTTTTCAGTGCCTCCAAATGGTCCATTTCCTATGATCCTGTGCTGTTTCCAGATGGCTTAGCACCACTAATCCAGCTATTTGCACATGCATAGGAAAGCCACAGGGGCAGCATCAACATGCAGGAGTTCCACGACATGAGGTTTTTAAGCACAGCTGATATCAACAGAAGTTACTTCTACATAAAGTGTGTTCCGAATCACGACCCACTCCAAGACCCACTCCAACTTAGAATATGCACCACTCTAGCCAGGCGATGGTTGTTAATGCATGGCTAGGAATGCATGAAATGTAATCCCCAAGCTTCAGAAATGATAGGCCTTGCACACCGTTTTTTGTTTTTAATTTGGCATTTGCTTCATTTGTTATATATACATATTTAAAATATGTACAAAGTAAAAATACAAAATAGACAATTTTTTATAAGTTACACAGTTAGAAGCTAAGCTTCTCTTTAAGCCCCCCCCCCCCCAAAAAAAAATCATGCCAAAAAAGACAACCCAGACAAAATATAGTATTCTTCCATCTGCATACTTGCAATTGCCTTGGTATAAAATATCCATACAGTGTAAGAGTACAAAATAGTGTACAGATCATAGAAGCTGTGCAAAGACAGCAAAGTTCAGTCAACAATCAAAGAGGCAGATCCAGTTCCCTGCATCCACACATTGCACCTTCAGCAGTCACAAAACAAGGAGATGGTCAAAGAGCTGGGGACAAATGTGGAAATGGTATGAAGCGGACAGATGCATAAATTAACACAGAAATGTTCAACACTGGAACCAAGCCAGGGGCCATGGTTCTTGTGGGTGCACGTGAATGATTTCAGGGGCAGCTCCAGTTCACATGCCCACACTCAGTAAGTGTGCTCTCTGGAATAGCAACCACCCCCCACCCCATTCACACTGGCTGCATTTTAGAGCTCAGTGTGTAAGGCTGGTCTCAAATCATTAACAACCACTTGGATATTGCAGCATCGCATCAGCATCACAACAGATTAGGGCTTATGGGGGAAATATTGCTGGTATTTTCAGAGAAATGAATACATCCTGGAATTAGCTAAGCAAATCACAACTGAATTAGGCTAATTATTCTGCTTCTAAATCAACATGATGTTAATACCAAAGGGGTGTGTATGTTTTAATGGCTTTCTAGTCTATAGTTTTCAATTGAAAAGTGCAAGACTGGCTGATTAGTCAGTGATCACAACAGGAGGGCATTGAGGCAAGGGGTTCCTAATCAGGGTAGTTCTGGAATATGTCAAACAGAAATCTGAAGGATGCATGATGATCAGTACATTGTCTATTTGAACTGTGTGGGTGTGGAAGGACACCACCTCTTCAATTAGATAGCCCTTAGTTTATTTACATCTTTGCAATGTCCTCTTTCATGATAGCAAGAAGAAGTCTCTATGAGACCGTGATCTCTTCTTCATCCTCCTCCCCCTCTTCATCCTCTTCCTCGGAGTCTGAGAAGTCTGACGGTTTGCTGGGGCTGCTGGAATGGGTGGGGGAAGGGAGCATGTGGGAGTCCAACCTGTCTCTCAGGCGTGGGTCATCTATGGACTTGTGATATGTTAAGGAATGGCTGGGGCTGGCTGGGCACCGGGGTGAGGCTGCTTCTTCCTCCTCCTCTCCAGAACCTTTCTTGCCTACATCACTGAGATCTGGGTGAGGGTTGAACTTTGTAGGTAAAGTCTGCTCCCGGCAGCCACCAGATGACAGGAGCTCTCTCTCTTTGGAGTTTCTCCACTTCATCCTCCTGTTTTGAAACCAGATCTTCACCTAGAGTTTTCAAGGGTACACAAATAAGGCTTTGCAGCATCAGGGCAACTGCTACATGACTAACACCAACCATTAAGTACACACCTGAAGACATCTTTGAAGAGCAGAATCCTTACCTCTCCCCACCCCGCACAAGATCCTCAAGGGCCACTCCCTAATTGAGCTGCAGTAAGCATCAAAGACGACTCCACAAAGAAACAGTTGTAGAATTCTTTGAAAATTACTTGGGTTGTCCAAATACAAAATGGGTTATATCCTGTTCTAATGTGGTGCCAGTAGAAGAAGCATGCATTTGCACAATGGGACTTCCCTTCCCTCCTCCCTGCAGCCCCTTGTGCACCCTCAAAATCTGCTCTAAAGATTTGGGGGGGGGGCAAAACAGATTTGGGGGGCATAGTAGAGAGATGCAGGGGGGGAGGAGAGAAGGGAAACTCAAGTTTCATGAGCTGAACTACACTCACCCAATGTTGAATACAACCCCATGCCTCGCTGTTGCAAGAAGGTGGGAGTTTTTGCATCTCCTTTTTTAAGTATGCATAATGGAGACAACCATTCAAAGGTGTTCCAGGTCTGCATTCAGGGCAGCTACTCACAGGAAAGCTCATACCATCTGATGGCAGCCAGCACTTCCAAATCTTACCAATTTTCAGGTTTTCTCCTTGGCGAAGACCTCACCCCCCACCCTTGTGCCAGAAATGCAAGTTAATGTGTTGGACTAGCCCAAGGAGACCTCATGAAATTCTCAAAGTTTGAGAACCATCTCTATAAAATGGGGCTGTGAAAATTAACCTGAGGGTCATGCACATTGGGCTGCAAAAAGCATTTCTATTCTGTCAAGCTGCTTTGAGACAATTTTTGTGTGGAAAGCAACCAAGAAATGCAATAAGGAATAATATAGTGCTGTTGGTTGGTTGGTTGGTTGGTTGGCTGGTTGGTTGGTTGGTTTTTCTGTTTTCAGCGACTAATTGTGCAACACCTAACAGTGACACTCTACTTGCAGAATGGCCTTTCATTCACAGAATGAGACTTCCCCTTCCTCTCCTCCCCAAGCCCAAGCCAGGGATCAACTTGAGAAATTAGTCGCATTGATTTGAATGCGACACAGTCATGCAAAACTCTCCATGGCCCCATTTAAGAAAGAATAATACTTAGAGATAGCCAGGCATGCATACTCAAAACTAAGTCCCATTTATTTCAGTGGGGCTAACCTGCATGTAAACAGTATAGTGCTACGCCTGGCATAGGCAAACTTGGCCCTCCAGCTGTTTTGGGACTACAACTCCCATCATCCCTAGCTAACAGGACCAGTGGTCAAGGATGATGGGAGTTGTAGTCCCAAAACATCTGGCGGGCCGAGTTTGCCTATGCCTACGCTACGCTCTTAAACTCTAATTGAACTGTCACATACTATACTATCTGCATTCCATTGCCAATTAAGTTCACCCCCTTTGCAGTCATATGCCTGGCAACTGAGTACACTTCATGCAGCTGAGGAAATGGGGTTTAGCTCACAAAAGCATATAACCATAATAAATTTGTTCATTTTCAAAAGTGCCAGTAATCAAAGGACCTTCAT
>NC_083276.1:59146446-59201446 GCF_963506605.1 Zootoca vivipara
ACGCGAAGTGAAATCTTTGCCGCAGATGAAAAGGTTTTTTATATATATATATGATCCGATGGATGGGCTGGCAGTGCCTTTGGGGGGGGCATTGTTTTGGGGGGGGTTGCTAAACTTAAATTGGGCTGCTCCCCAGAGTGACTGCGTCTTGGAACAAGTTTCCAGTTGCCAAGGTTAAAATGGGCTCCCGCGATTGCTGCGGTTAAAGACTGAGTCATAAATCAGCGTTCTGGGGTGGAGTGTTTTGGTGTGTATGGGGCGTGTGTGTTTTTTAACTTATCCAAAGCAAAACTATAGATAGGTCTGTATATAATGGAAATTAGAACTACATCTTCGTCGTAACCACTTTATGTCTGGCTTTGAGACATCCTGGAAAGCAAAAATATAGCTTTCTTTATTAAAATCCATTTGCTGAAGACAATATTTTACCCATTTGGGGAAACAGCCTTACATCGCATATGATTACTAATTCATATTATGTACCGATTTTTAAATTGGGCAATAAAAAAAGCATCGCTCAAAAAAAAAAAGACTTTAGCCGATTTGCGCTGCGATCCTAAATATGTTCCTTGGAAACAAAACCATTTATTTGCTGTTTTGGAAGTTAAGTTCCTATTTCAACTCACGTCGAAGTTCCATTGCTTGATTTCAAGCGGATTCGCCTCCATTTGGAGGCGACCAAATGGGCGTCAGCGGCAAGGGCTGCGATCGTACTGGGTTGTGCATCTCAACGGCGCTTTCTTTTCAAACAGACCCACGCTGCAAGGCACACCAAGGTAAGCCCCAGGCGTATGCCCAATATGTAATGCGTTGGGACTTGGCTTCCGGGGAACAGTGGACAAGACTGCACTGCCACTGTCGCTCCCTGTACAGGCTGATCGCATAACTATTTGATGTTTCAGCCCTCTAGCCTCTAAGCGGCTTTTAGCAGACTTTCTGAAAACACCTCTCTGGAGAGGCAGCAGGGCTAGGCTCGGAGTGAGACTGAAGAGTCCTGAAGACTGACACATTTATTATGGCAGAAATTCCGCGTGCTGCATCCTCAAGATGCATAGTTTTGCTGAATTGCAGATGCCTGGGAGAGAGGCAAGACTGCGAACAAGGAAGTCTGCCTTGGCTATCGAATGGGAAATTTAGCACAAAGCCCCCACCCCAACTCCAACCTCGCTTAAAAAAAAAAGCGATATTCTGGTATTTAAGAAAAATGGCTGGTGGGTGAATGCATTTTTTTTTAAAAAAAAAAACCCAACAACAACAACAACCCACAAACATGCTGGGCAGTCGAAAATTGAGGGCAGTTAACACTGCAAAGAGGTCGTTGCAAAGGCTTTCTTTCCCTTTTCTTTTCTCTTTTGAACCTCTCCGTTGCAGAATCTCTAACAGATGTGTTAAATCGTCGTATGTTTTAAAAGCACCCTATTCAGCCTTTTGGTGCTGAACCTTTAGCCGGCAGAAGCGTGCAGCCCGAGGCAGGCAGCCCTGATCCTATTAAGCATGAACTAACTGTCACCTTCAGCTGTTTCAACACCCCTCTTTTTTTTAAACTTGGGGACACAAAGCTTTCTTCCTTCCAAAAAAAATCTTATTAACCAGCTTTACTTTTTCCTTTGGGGTCCGGGCCTCCGTCTTTTCCTTTCTTTCTTGGGGGTGTGCGTGCGCTCATGATCTCCATGTCTCCATGCTTTAACCATTCGAGGGGGGGGGGAGTGCATCTGCGATTTATATCACATTAGCGAAGAAAGAACGTCTGTTCAACCTCTCCCTCGATTCAAATCAAAAAGTTATTTGAGGGAAGGCGAAGGGGATTAGTCTACGTCTACGAAATAATATGGTGGCGTTAGAAGCCCCTCCTGCTCCCACCGAGGTCTCCCCACCCACAAATACCCCTGCCCAACTGGGAGTAAGTAAGCACAGGCCCGAGTTGACGGCAAATCGAGTCGCTTAATGATTTCCACGCAATACTATGTATTTTGGTGAAAATAAGGGTGGGGAACCCTAAGAAATGGCACAGAGGGACAACGGATATGTCTTGCAAAAAGAGCAGAGTTTGGGCTATGAGTATAAATAAGCCTCACTTTACAATGCCCGCAGTGGGCTGGCTCTGGCTGAGGCTCCGCAGCTCTTTTGTGCTCCTGCGGCAGGAAGTTCCACTGCTCCATCTACTATTCTAACTACCGTATTAGCTTGGTCGTAAATTGCAAAGGGGGCGGGGAGAAAAGGGAGCAAATGCTCTTCGAAGCTTCAAGCGCAGTGACTTCGAATTAAGTCCCATAGCGCGGATGCCAAGGGGACGTTTTTGGAAAGCTCCACTCTGATGGGCGGGGAGAATTCCCCTTCGGGTGGTGTCCAACGCGGGCCATGCTCAGTAAAGACCCACTAAACCAATGGACCTAAGTTAGAGTAGACCCATTGAAATTAATGGACAGGACTGAGTATGGCTAATTGACGGGGTGGGGATAGGATGGTGTACAAGTTCATCCCACTGAACCCAGTAGCGCATATTTCCAAGTAGTAACGGACCGGGCTCGCTCCTAGCACCCACTGACTCAGGAGCAGTTCCAAATGAGAAATCAAAAGCTGCTGCAGAGTTCTTAATAGCATTCGGATTTGATTCTAGTGTGGTTCCTTTTTTGCAACAATTTTGCAGAGACCAATTCTATGTAAGTAAATGAGAGAGGACCCCGAAGACCATTGGAACCATTCACCCTTTGACTTTTAAAAATAAATAAATAATTCTTGAAGTCTTTGGAGGTTAGCATTTGGAAGCTGGAGAAGGTTTACTCGACCTTTTGAATCCAGTCGCGCTGCTGGAGACTGGAAAGTTATTCGTGTTTGTGCTGAGGACATTTGCTTGTAGCAGTAGGTCCTATTAAGTAACGGAAAGGAACAGGCTGCATATAGCGGCTGTTATTCAGGTGTAACAATTAAGACGGATCTAAAGGATATGAGGTTATCTTTGTGGGAAGAGAAAAAGCTGCTCAGAATTAGGCTGAACCTAAGTAAATGATCCTTCCTCAAGTTCAGACATGGAGCAACTGATCAGAAACAAATACTCCGGCTTTGTACTTCCTGATACGAATGAGAAATCACCAGGTGCACTAGAAGCGAGGGGATCCTTACCATCCTTTACGCACGGGTAATGAATAAGACCAAGTTGGCTAAATGTGCTTGAGGAGTCGCTAGTGCGCATGGGCGAAGCCATGATTTTTGTTGGGGGGGGCAGGACTTTTGTTAGGGGGGCAGATGTGATTGGTCAATTACTTACGGTAAGTGTTTCTATTGTTTTACTTGATGGAGGGCAGCTGCCCGCCGCCCATGCTGTAGTAGTGCGTAACTACTAGCCCTTGCAAAAGACTCCCTTTTCAGGGCATGTTCACTTTCAGGTTGTGCTTATTTTATTTCTAGCACTGGAAAGAAGGAAGAGCATTTGTGGTTCCTCACTTTGGGCTACTAAAGTTTTGCCATTACTGTATTTAATTCCATACCTCGAGGAAATGGAGAGGAGGGGGGCATACGGTTTACGATATTTCTGTTATTTCAACTCATGTCAAGAAATCAAGCCCGTGAGAACAGACGTTCCTGGGATAAAGCTGAATGGGTAGCGACCGAATTTTGAAGCGAATACTCTCTGGGAACTTGCTCGCCAAGAAATGGGTTCGGATTTGGGATGCCAACCCAATAGACTTCAGTCCGACTTACGCCCCCGACCTCCTTGAAGCGAGCAGACTTCTAAGCGCAAGAGTTTCAGAAACCCCTAACTCCTTGGCCATTCATGTTTTGCATACCCTCCAACATTTCTTCGATGAAAAGAGGGACGTCCCATTCCATAATGATACTGTTTATACCCCATCTTAATGGGTTGCCCCAGCCAATCTGGGCAACTTCCAACATACATAAAAACATAATAAAACATTTTTTTAAAAAACCTCCTATACTGGTTTGCCTTCAGACGACTAGGGATCCCGGGGTCGGATAACTCCATATCCTCCAACATTTCTCCAATGAAAACAGGGACATCCTAAGCCCTAAGGAAAAGTGGGACATTCCGGGACCATTGTTTCGGGTGGGGAGGTGATTAAAATGGGGAAGTATTTACGCGCTGTTATCCTTAGAAACCTTTCTGTTTATAATTTGCTTTGGTCATAACACGTGTAAACGCAGCGAGCGAGCAGGCGCCACATCCCAAGAATCGGAGCGCAATCCAGAGTCCCACCGACGCTGGGGTACCTGGAGACAACAGGAGACGGCCGTAACTTTCTGAGACAGGTCTGGTGCGTCACAACCCCGAAAATATGTGACGTTCAAGGCTGCAGTCCGACGGAAAGACCCGCGGAGGCCCCTGGGAGAAGGACGGGCTTCCAAGTCAGCGCGGATCCGGTGACGCGCCACCGCAGCTCCAGCGACTTGCCCGGGCTTCAGGGTCGCGGAGGCGAAAGGCGCAATTGCGGACCAGGCAGGCAGACAGGCGCATGCCCTTTCTTGGTAGCTGCCGTGGCCCCGTCGGGCTGCCGGGAGGCGAACGTATGCATTGCCTCTCATCTGGGTCCGCCGCCCGCGGAGGCGCCCACGTGGCCCCGGGTCCCGGGCTCTGTTTCGGGGAGGCGCGCAGGAGACTTCCCTTAAGCAGCGCGGTGAAAGGGGCTAGAGGAGCTATTGAGAAGGGAAGGCCGCCGCCCAAGAAGCCCAGAAATCGGAGGGAAACGATCTCATTTTTCAGCGATTCCTTTGGAAGTGTCTTTTCAAAGGCGCTGGGGGTGGAAGGGAAGGGACTTCTCCCTCTAAAACCTGTGACGAATGCCGCTTGACCTGGGATCGGCGGCTCGGGGAGAGGGCGGGGTGGTGCGTCCTACCATTCATTTCCATGTCCTGCTCTCCAAACTTTCTTCCTTAACTGTCACTCGGCGGCTTTGTCGCCGTTGTCCGCCTCTCTTTCCCGTTTATGGCTTAAAAAAAAAATCAAATTGGGAGGTGTTGCTGGTGGAACTTGGAGCATGCATGGAGGGATCCAGGCAGGGCTCGGCCCCAAAGACATCTTGTTGCCTGGGACTAAGCATCCTTCAGCCCTGCCATTAAGGTACAGAAGGCTCCAGACCCCCAAAGCCCACAATTGCCTCTTCCCCTTCCAGGCAGTGAACAGCCAGTCACAACAAATTGGTGCCACGAACCAATGCTGCTGCTGCTGCTGCTGCAGCAGCAGCCCTGCCACTTACCAGGACAGTCTGGTGGGATGCCAGATGGGCTCTGTAGGTGCTCTGCTGCTACCCCAACTTCACTGAGGCTCTGATCCTGCCTGTACCCTCCAGGCAGTAAAGCTGCTGCTTGGAGGCCAGCTGAGAGTTCCTGGGCCCAATGTCAGTTATACACAGCATAGGCCTGTGGAAATAATGGACTAGAGCAACTTCAAGTATTTCAATTTCAATGGATCTACTTGATGTTGGTAGGGTCAGCTGTCATGCAAGGTTGATGGAAGCTACTAACCAAAGGGACACTGTGGGTAGTAGCTGTTTCTGACCCAAAATGCCTACTTAGTTGTCCTAGTCCAGGGATGTCCAACTCCCAAGAGACTGCAATCTACTCACAGAATAAAAAACTGGCAGTGATCAACCCCTTTTTTGGGGGGGGGCGCACGCGTTTCAGGTCAAAATTGTTCAGCTTTTTAAAAGCAGGAATGTCCTGGTTTTTTTGGGTTCAGCTAAGGAAACTATCTGCCTCTTCCATTCCAGCGATCATGCCAAAATGGAGGACGAGAACCAGAACCTCCCAGGGATCAACCAGTTGATCACAATCGACCTGTTGGACATCCCTGGTAGGACATTTGCTAGCATATACTACTAGTCAGTTTCTTAGAATTTGCCTAGATCCACGGTTCTTCTGAAGCAAGTCTCTTCAGAGCATAGGCATACCTGGGGGGGGGGCAGACGGGGCAGCTGCCCCCCCAGAAGCAAAAAATTAACGTATTTTACAGACCATAACCAGCACTTTCCCCCTCCAAAAACTGAAGTGGAAAAGGGCAAACAGGAGACACAAAAACACATCAAATAAATAAAGCAAAGTGGCTACCGGTAGTTAAGCAGTTAAGACAATGGAGCAGATATCCCCTTTCAGGCAAGATTTGATAGCTCACCACTTCACCCTATTGTTCTTCAGTGGGAGTTGTTAATGAGCATTCAGGGATCGCATTAAGAGTTCTATTGGTGAATTAATGAGGGTGCAGAGGATTCAATTTGACTGAGGTGGCTCTGCAAGGCTAAAAGGAAGTGAATAAGAAAAAAGGGGGGGCTGTAGCTTTGATAGACACAGTGATGTTTATAAAAAGCAGTAGTGTTCCAGTCTGCCCCTCCTCCTGCATCTGTCTACTGTAAATCAGGGGTGGCAAACTCCCAAAAGACTGATCTACTCACAGAGTTAAAAACTGGGATTGATCTACCCCCTTTTGGGGGGTTCAGGTCAAAGCTGTTGAGTTTTTTAAAGGAAGGGAAGCCCTGTTTTTCTGTTTTGGGGGGTTCAGGTCAAACTTGTTGAGCTTCTTTTAGAAGGGAGGGAGGCCCATTTTTGTTTAGGGCTTCGGGTCACAGTTCAGCTTTTTTTAGGGAGGAGGAAAATGTTGGGTGAGCTTTTTTTAGGGGTGCCAGTGATCTAGCAGTGATCTACCACAGAACTCTTGAACATTACGTGAAAGTGAGTCCAGCTGATGAGGAAATGAGCCTTTTTTCACAGGTTGGCTAAACAATCTACAACAATAAACAAATTCACAGGACCATGTGGTTTATTTTGGATGGGTGCTTAAGGACATAGGCTTGGGTCCTAACTTTCCATGATCGGAGTTCACATCTACAGAATGCCTGTGCCCCCTGCCTCTGTCCTGTTGCCTCCTGTACCTCCTGAAAATCTGCTCCTGGGACTTGGGGACTATAGTATGGGATACGGTGCAGGGCTCTGCAAATGAAATGGGAAAAGTTTGCTGTCAACTTGCACAAAGTCAACAAAGTTATGTTGCCTAAACTGCACCATCCATGGATGCAAGGGGAAAGCATCAGCTGGCAAAAGGTTTGCCAAGTGCAAATAAATATTTAAGAGGAAAACTTCAATGAAGGTTAGAATCCAAACACAGCTGAGGAATGAGCATGCTCGGTGTTTGTGGAATAATGAGTGACTCAGCAGCCAGCGGCTGTTCCACTTAGCTGATTGCAGCCTCTGGGAGCTTATGACCAGGACTTGTTAAACAGGAGTGTTTGTGAGGGATTGGTGAAGGGGAAGGAAGAGAATGAGCTTGTGTCTTTTGGATTAAGGCTGGTTGTTTGAGCTGTTTGGAGGTTTGATTGTGAGTTTGTATGTGTATGGCCTCTGCTAGAGCACAGAGTCTAAGAGAAGAGAAGGTACAGCAACTTGAGGCTCATCTATCCACACTTTGAGCTACTAGGTAAGATGATGAATTTCTTGATAGAGCAGAGTCCACTGTCCTTGAACAGTGAGGCAGGTGGGTTGCCCCTAGAGAGAAGGAAGATCATCCACTGCAGGAGATGAAACACTGGAGGAACGTGACACATAGAAGCAGGACAATCAGGATCCATGCTGTGTCACTGGTATAGCAAAATATAGGAAGAACTTCTGGCAAGAGATGGATTGCACCTCACAGTGGTTGACAAGAATCTGTTTGCTTAGAGTCTTGTGAACCTGATCAGGAGATTTTTAAACTAAATCCTGAGGGGGAAGGAGACAATATTACAGATTGCAGGGGAACACCTGGTACTGGGTATAATAGCTTCACTGATGCACAGGAAACTGAAGTAGTGCTACAGAAACCTGCTAAAGGGCAGGAAACTACAAGAAAGAAGCAGCTGGAGGGAATGACTCATAGTTTCAGTTGTCTCTATACTAATGCACACAGTATGGGAAACAAGAGTGACAAATTTGAGCTCTTAATACAGGATGGTAAATATTACCTAATGGGCATTACTGGGATGAAATTCAAGACTGGAATGTAGAAACTGAGGGAACCTGACCAAAAGGAATAGATCAAACAGGAAGTGAGTAGCAGCATTATATATAAAGGATGTATACACTTGTAAAGAGATCCATGAGCATGGAAGGCAGATTGAGAGTATATGGGTAAAAATGTAGGAGAGGGAAACAGCAGAGACATTACTGCTATAGACCACCATGCCAGACTGAAGACTTGGATGAAGCCTTCCTACAGCAGATTACCAAACATTATAAAAGGAGAGATATAGCAGTCATGGGAGACTTCAACTACCCTGATATCTCTTGGAACTCAAACTCATGTAATATGCAACAAATTTTTCAATTGCTCCACTGACAATTTCATTTCCCAGAAGAGGAAAGAAGCAGCAAGCGGATCATTTATCTTGGACTTGCAGATGAGGTTCCTGAAGGTGGACAAATGTTGTTCCCATCTTCAAAAAAGAGGGAAAAGAAAAGCCAGTTAACTATTGACTGGTCAGCTTGATGTCGATACCAGGAAATGTCATAGAACAGATAATTAAATGGTCAGTCTGTGAGCACTTAAAAAATGATACTGTGATTACTAAGACCTAACATGCATTTCTTAAAAGCAATTCTTAAAAGCAAGTCATGCTAGATGAAATTTTGATAGTTACAAGCTTGGTGGATCAGGGGAATACTATGAAAATAGTCTATATTGATTTCTGTAAGACAAAGTTCTCCATGATAATTCTTGCAGAGAAACTGGTAAAATGTTGGCTGGATGGGTTTCCTGTTAACTGGATTTGTAGCTAGTTGACCACACACAAAGAGTGTTTACTAATGGTTCCAAATCCTGGGGGAAAGTGACAAACGTGTGTCACAGACTTCTGTCCTGGGTCGTTTGTTGTTCAGCGTCTTTATAAATGACTTGGATGAAGTAACTGAGAGGATGACAATGAAATCTGCAGATGACACCAAACTGGAAGGAGTAGCTAATGCTGCAGAGGTCAGAATCAGGATTCAAGATGACCTTAACAGATTGACCAACTGGGTCAAAACTAAAAAAATGAATTTCAATAGGGATGAATGTAAGGTTTTACACTTAGGTAGGAAGAATCAGCTGTACAAATATAAGATGGGAGACACCTGGATTGCCAGCAATACATGTGAAAAGGATCTTGGGGTCTTGGTGGACCATAAGCTTAGCATGAGTCAACATTGTGATGCCACAGCAAAAAGAGCAGATGCTATTCTAGGCTGCATTAACTGAAGTATAGTGTCCTGATCAAGGGAAGTAATAGTACCACTCTATTCTGCCTTTGTCAAACCTCACCTGGAATACTGTGTCCAGTTCTGGGTGCCACAATTTAAGAGGGATATTGACAAGCTGAAACATGTACAGAGGATGGTCTAGGCTCTGGAAACCAAACCTCATGAGGAATAGTTGAAGGAGTTGGGTATGTTTAGCCTGGATGAGAGGAGACCGAGTGGAGATATAATAGGCATCTCCAAATATCTCAAGAGCTGTCACATGGAAGATGAAGCACACTTGTTTTCTCCTGCTCTAGAGGGTAGCACCCGAACCAACAGATTCAAGTTACAAGAAAGGAGATTCTGACTAAACATTAGGAAGAGCTTTCTGATGGTAAGATATGTTTGACAGTGGAACAGACTCCCTCAGAGGGTGGTGGACTCTCCTTCCTTGGAGGTCTTCAAGCAGAGGTTGGATGCCCATCTATCATGGGTGCTTTAGTTGGGTTGGACTTGATGACCTTCGGGGTCCCTTCCAACTCTATGATTCTATGTCCTGTTGGGGGGGGGAGAGACTGAGAGGAAACTTAGTTTGGGCTTTGTAAGCATCTTAGGGTGCTGAGTGTCCCTAGAGCAGGCATGGCCAAACAGCTTGAACACTTACTAGATGGCCAGAATCACTGCTCAGCATATCAGATCTCTAGGGCAGGCATGGCCAAACTTGGCCCTCCAGATGCTTTGGGACTACAATTCCCACCATCCCTGACCACTGGTCCTGTTAGCTAGGGATGATGGGAGTTGTAGCCCCAAAACATCTGGAGGGCCAAGTTTGGCCATGCCTGCCCTAGAGATCTGATATGCTGAGCAGTGATTCTGGTCATCTAGTAAGTGTTCTAGCTGTGTGTCTCCAGGGGGTTGGAGTAGATGATCCTCAGGGTTTCTTCCAATTCTACAGTTCTATTTCTATAATTCTGTGATTTATGGTGGGGCAGAAAACTGGAGGCTGGGTAAACAAAATGGAATGGAATATGTGCAGGAGGGCATGGCTGGTTGGCTGAAACATTGAAAAGGCTCGCTTGTAAAATAATAATTCATCAATGAAAATAGATATGATACATTTACTACTACAGAGCTAAGTTTTGGATTGTAGTCTATAATCCTATTGTAAACTGGCATGGAAAGATTTATGCATAATTTTAATGGAAGTACATTCCATTATTTATCTTTGCTTTGCTTATAGAGAGTTAAAATTGAGTCTTACTACATGGACATACAAGGTGATGCGGGTGGCGCTGTGGGTAAAACCACAGAGCCTAGGGCTTGCCGGTCAGAAGGTCAGCGGTTTGAATCCCTGTGACGGGGTGAGCTCCTGTTGCTCGGTCCCAGCTCCTGCCAACCTAGCAGTTCGAAAGCACATCAAAGTGCAAGTAGATAAATAGGTACCGCTACAGCGGGAAGGTAAACGGCGTTTCCGTGCGCTGCTCTGGTTCGCCAGAAGCGGCTTTGTCATGCTGGCCACATGGCCTGGAAGCTGTACGCCGTCTCCCTCGGACAATAACGTGAGATGAGTGTCGCAACCCCAGAGTCAGTCACGACTGGACCTAATGGTCAGGGGTCCCTTTTACCTTTACATGGACATAAGGGCATATGAAGGCTGCTGGAAGTTCCCTTGCAATTGCTGCACATAACTTCTCCTAGAGGCTCCAGTGGTGTGCACAACCCCCCCCCCCCCAAACTGGGTACCTAGAAGCCCTACTGCTAACAATTTGTTTTAAAACACACTAAGCAATTGTGGTTTAACAGTGGTGTGACACAAGCCCAGTCCTGTGAATGGTTACACTTGTGCAGGGTCAATCCAAACAATGCCTGATCCCTCGGCATGCAAGAGCAGTAAAAACATCAACAATTACCCGTCTGCTGTGTGACATTCACTATATGCAGAAATAGCTGTGAATGGGCTCACCTTGGCAGCTTAGCACAGGCCACTATGGGAACTCATTTATACAGTGATTCCAGTAGGCTGATGTGTGTTGTTTAATTTATGTTTAGGGTGGGCAGGTAAGGGAGCTTAGAACCCAAGTCCAGATCAGGAAGCACCATCCATTTAAATAGGACTGCTCTTGATGGCCATCCTTTTGTTGTTGTATATAGTTTAGGGGCAGGGCAAGAAATGACTGCTTGGCACATTTTGCTTGTTTTGCCTTCCTTTGATAACTCATATTCCAAACATGTTAGAATCTGATAGAACAAGAGAGGCTAGGAAATCATTTGGGCCTGAATGCATTTCCTGCTGGTGGCCAGGCTTCTTCCCCCAGGCGCCTTTGGCTAATGCCCCTCTCGCTCAAATCTAGACTATCTACTAATCTAAAACAGACAGAGAGATTTTTCTATTTTTGTTTCTTTCTAGGGGGGCGGTGAGGATGAAGGTTCTCTGCGTGGAGTTTTAATACCTTTCTAGGTGCCCTTATTGACGCTCGTCGACCTTGCTGAATGCCTGAATGGGACATGCTGTATTAAGACACCTAAGACGTTCACCTTTAGAATTCAGCACAAGGAACAGTAACTGTTGGGTCCTTCAAAGCTTTGCTGGTCTTTCCCCCATCTCCTCCTCCTCCTCCCTCCTCCCTGTGTTTTTTCCCCCTTGAAAATCCCTCTATTGTGCCAATCAAGCAGATGGTTTGCAGGAAATATAGCTTGGCCCCAATGACCGAAACTAATTTTAACTAGCTTTCTAAACCTGGCACGTTTGTTTTGCTCTTTCAAACCAGCTCCAAAAACAGCTGGCAAGGGTGAATTAAACCCATTAAAGACACATTTATAAGAAATTATATTCACATAGGTTGTCTGAATCTACCCCCCCTCTATTCCCCCAAAGAGGGGGGGGGAGAGATGAGTGCATTGAAATGAAAATGGCTTGCATACACTACCCTCCTTAACATCGCCTGAAAGTCTCAAAACATTTTACTAAATAGATTAACTTGACTATTGTTTTGCATCACATTTATCAGCTTCATTAAGTGAATAGCTGAACAAATATATTACGCATGCATGAAAAGCTCTTTTGGGGGCTGCCTTATTGTGTCCTCAGCCCTGACAGGTGGTTAACTGTGTGGTGTTCCCCCTCCCTTTTTCTTCCCCCCCCTCCCTGCCCCAAAGAAAGAAGGGATCTTGGATAAAACAGCAGAGACGAGACTTGGCAAAGGAACCTGGAGGCGAGAGTTACATGCTTCCACCCCTTCCATTCAGACTGGCCAACCCTGAACGACCATGTTCTCAAATACACAGACGAAGGATGTGATCAGGTCAAAAGTAATTCACTGGAGTTTTGTCCCTGTTTCTTTGCCAGGCCAACTGTGAGGCTAGTTAATTTGTCCCTTCTCTTCTTAATGTGTTTCTCTTGTCTACTTTGAATTTTATTTTCCCATTTGTCATGTGTCTGGTTATTGTTGGTATTAATTCGATCTCTATCTCTACATATATTTTCTTCAGCTTTTAAGCCACGCAAAGCAATCAAGCAGAGATTAAGCATCGTCCAAGCCTTCCCCCTGCAAACAGCTGAACAGTCATGACTGTGGTCCACAAGTAGACAGAGCATAAGGGCTTCAAGCTCATCAGCTTCATTGGGGATCCGTCACCTAGTCCTGCTCTTCCAGCTTCAATTTCTAATGTGTCAGATGAGCACATCAATAGCCTATGGCATGCCAACCTTCCCCAACCTGATGCTCTCTAGATGTTTAGGACTACAGCTCCGTCAACACTGAAGAACTTGATCACACAGTAAGTTACACAGAAGTAAGAAGCAAGATTTAATCCTTTTGTACGATACATACTAACACAAGAACAATCATAGTCCTGAATGCTAAGTTTTTAGGAAGCTCTTGCAATCCTTGCTGTGATTTCTTGCACCACATTTACAAGGTCAATCAATGATTACAGAGACTGAAGTCTGGACTATAAGAACATAATAAATGCTTGCCAAAGGATCATTTAGTCCAGCATTCAATATGACCCTTACCTTTGTTGCACAGCTTTGGCACAATTCACTCTAATACCAGTTGAGACCCAGTATATGTCAGGTACCCGGTATATCTATCATCTCTGGATACTGGTTAAATCCTAATGAGAGTGAAACTGTTCTAGGGTGGACAATCTACACATGGAATTCTGTTTCTGCTGAGACTGTAAACTATGTTATTGAAACATTCATAAGCTACTTTGTGCTATCTAAGCCATGTTGAGAACATACTGTTGAAAAGTGGTATACAAATATTCTATAGATAAATATATAAATACATAATTCCTTAAGCTTTTCTTCCTAATAATGGTGCTTCAACCCAGCTGATCACTAATTACCATTTTCAGTTTTCCTTAATTCAAAAATATCCTAGACAACCAAATCAGAATACAGTGGTGCCTCGCTTAACAAATGCCCTGCTTAACGAAATTTCCACTTAACGAAATGTTTTTTCTAGTGGAGGTTGCCTCGGTAGACAAATTCGTTTTATGAAAAATTCGTCTAGCGAATCACGGTTTCCCATAGGAATGCATTGAAATTAAATTAATGCGTTCCTATGGGCAAAAAAAATTTCAATGCATTCCTATGGGATTCGCTAGACGAATTTTTCGTTATAAGAAAAGACCCGTGGAACAAATTAAATTCGTCTAGCGAGGCACCACTGTACAGCTATCTAACAATGGCCATGCTGTAGATAAATATTATGTAAGCTCTATGCAAGTAAGTAATATTAAAACGCTTGGTTTTAAAAAAATTTAAATTCCTCAATTTCACTGAGTTTTCAGCTCTGGTTTATTTCTGGTGGGTTGAAGCCAACTTATACCCCCTTAACATATATGACTGAAAAATGTCAGCAACATTGAATATAGTGTGGATAAATCCTTTTGGAATGATTCACAGTCTGCTTGAAATTTCACAGTCCCGAGTATTTTGGTGCTCGCTGCAACCTCGCCTACCTCTTTGCATAGTACCACGCACAAAGATGACCTCTCCTCACCACAAATGGTACCATAGGGCCAACTTTACGAGTGTTTTGAAGGGCTGTGTTTAACCTTCCCTATGTAATGTGCACCCTAAAGGCTGAACTACAAATCATATGATATGTTTAGAACATGCCTTGTAAAAGAATCCCTAGCTACCCGTGCTTTTTCAAGTAAATGGAAGTCTTGTTTTCTTTTTCTTCTCCATACTTCCTTCAACTTATTTAAAAACAGGTTTTAAACTGGAGCTTTTGAGAAGCTTAGTTATCAACCATGCACAATGAACAGTACAGCACAAAAAAAATGTTTTGATAAGAGTTTCAAAGCTGGCCTGATAATCTAATTAGAGAGTGTAAGTTCTCTGCCAGAGAGCTGCCTACAGAGGGTGGCGGGGGGAGGCTTTTCTCACACCTGGTGGATTGTTTGGTGAATCTTTTTAAATGCCTGTGGCTTTACAGGGGGAAAACGTTTTTTCTTAAAACATACACCCCCCATAGAAGTTCCTGTGCAACGCAATTGAAAGAATGTGGTGGTTGTCAACATGAGTTTGGTATAAGGGTGCTGTACAAAATGTGGGTTCACTTTACATTGACCTTTACTCACAATTATCAAAAAATGGCTTAAAAGGGAAGGTGTGGGAAAACATTAAAAAAGACCATAATAAATTTGGATAACTGTTAAAATTAAGAGCTGAGCACCCATGTGTATTTTTGGTTATTAGGACTCAAATTAATTAGCAGCTGTGAGTGAGAAGTTCTGAATTGTAGCCACACCAACAGAACTTTTTTTAAATTAAAGAAAAGCACAAAAAACACCCTGTTTAGTCCTTGATTCCTACAAACAAAATAAAGCACCTTGTCGAATAGGGCCCATTGAGCAGGAATTATGGGTTAAGAGAGGGGGTACGAGATGGCAGCGTTGGTGCTTGTTTATCAGGCAGGAGTTGTCAGTTGTTAGCAAAGCCAATGAAAGGAAGGACGCCAGAGTCTGATGGCTGGGATAGCATTGATGTGAGGTAACGGAGTAATCGGATTGAAAGTTAGCCATAGTATTTATGTCAGTTCACGTTTCGTCAAATGAATAATATGGGGTTGCTACCTAGCCCAGGCCTTGGCCTAAGGGTTCAATTATAAAGCGTCTAGGGCTCATTTGATTCAAATATAAATTAATTCTCACTGAAGCATTGGCTGATTAATCTATTTGCATAATAGTACGAGGGGAACTGCAGCATGGTTATTTTGCAGGGATTCTGAAAAGCTTTAAATTCATTTAAAAGAATATTGTGTGAGAAGTCAGAGAAGCTGAAATACCTCTATAGGGCTTCTGAAGCCATTTTTTAGAAAGAGGCTGATGGGCTAAATTCTAAGGGTGTCTGAATTTGGTTGCACCAAAAAAGGCTGCGTTTTTGTCTCCTTTATGTCTGTTGTGTGTCCTTTGCTTTCAAAAGTGTGCTACCATTCCCACCATTTTTCTTTCTTTCATGGACCATATACTTAGATAGGCTGAAGGCATATTGAGCCATTTACCACAGCAATGCTTTTGATGCAATAATACACGTCCAGATAGGTCACCTCTGTTCAGGATGACTGGCGTTATAAGCACATGATTAATGGATAAATAAGAATTAGGAATTCTCACTAGTGGTACTAGTGCAAGTATACATTAAATAGTGATTCCTAATAAAAGTAAGGAGTGGGTCATTGGTTTTTTGTTGTTGCAGTTTTTTTGTCAGCTGGTTTAAATGGGTCATTGTCCTACTCCACACCCACAGATGCTTACAAGACATCTGATGCAATAGCTCATTCCAAAATACAGTACAGGAATTATAGAGCAATCCTTTGGGGTAGGAATAGGAGGAATCAAAGGCAGAGGAAGCTTCATATTCAAACCCAAGGTAGCCATAGGCTTCTCTTCTGGGAAATAAATGATGCTATACAAAATGATGCTTAACATTAAAAAAAACACTAAGATCATGTTACAGGTAGGTAGCCGTGTTGGTCTGAGTCGAAGCAAAATAAAAAAATTCCTTCAGTAGCACCTTAAAGACCAACTAAGTTTATATTTTGGTATGAGCTTTCGTGTGCATGCACACTTCTTCAGATACACTTCTTCAGATACACTTCTTCAGATACACACTTCTTGCATGCACACGAAAGCTCATACCAAAATATAAACTTAGTTGGTCTTTAAGGTGCTACTGAAGGAATTTTTTTATTTTACTAAGATCATGGTCACTGGTCCCATCACCTCCTGGCAAATAAAAGGGGAAGAAATGGAGGCAGGGAGAGATTTTACTTTCCTGGGTTCCATGATCACTGCAGATAGTGACAGCAGTCACGAAATTAAAAGACGCCTGCTTCTTGGGAGAAAAGCAATGACAAACCTAGACAGCATCTTAAAAAGCAGAGGCATCACCTTGCCGACAAAGGTCTGTATAGTTAAAGCTATGGTTTTCCCAGTAGTGATGTATGGAAGTGAGAGCTGGATCATAAAGAAGGCTGATCGCCGAAGAATTGATGCTTTTGAATTATGGTGCTGGAGCAGACTCTTGAGAGCCCCATGGACTGCAAGAAGATCAAACCTATCCATTCTGAAGGAAATCAGCCCCGAGTGCTCACTGGAAGGACAGATCCTGAAGCTGAGGCTCCAATACTTTGGCCACCTCATGAGAAGACTCCCTGGAAAAGACCCTGATGTTGGGAAAGATGGAGGGCACAAGGAAAAGGGGACAACAGAAGACGAGATGGTTGGACAATGTTCTCAAAGCCACTAACATGAGTCTGACCAAACTGTGGGAGGCAGTGGAAGATAGGAGTGCCTGGCGTGCTCTGGTCCATGGGGTCACGAAGAGTTGGACACATCTGAACGACTAAACAACAACACCCCCCAATTCCATGAATGTTTTGGGGAAACAGGAGCGCTTTGGATCCACTGCTTCTCCCAGAATGCCTTTTTTTTGCCCTTTCTGGAGTCCAAGATCTGATGTTGGTAGAGCACCAACTATCTCCAGGGACCTCTTTCTCCATTCTTGGAGAGGGAGATGCAAAATAGTCTAACAGCCTCTGGGATGCCCTCTGAGGGACCAGAGGACTGCAACCTTAGACTGTGCACACATTATACCTCTAAAGGACATTTGAAGCACATTTTGACCCCTCAAATAGTTCTGAGCACAGTAGTTTGTTAAGGCTTGCTGGGAATTGTAATTCTGTGAGAGGTAAACTACAATGCCCAGAATTCTTTGAGGGAAAGAATATCGTTTGAATGTGCTTTAAAGGTATAGTATGTAAGCGGCCTTAGTCTTTTAGGTGACACTGCTGTTATATTTTACAGACTGGAAATTCATGCTTCCACAGAAGCAGATGTTGCCTCTTGCTACATATGCATGCATTCTATTTTACTTTCCCTATAGTCTATAATTTGAATATAGGGATTTGCTTTTATCTTCTGGAATCAACTAATCTGCATAACGTAAAGACTGGAATGTGACCTTCCCCCTGTTCCTTAAAATATATAGAATTTACCGCACCTACCATTTGCAAAAAATAAAAATTTAAAAAAATTAAAGGAGAAGCATTTGCTTTGGCTTCTAGTATCCTTTGCAGTGACATTATTGTGGAGAGAGAATGCATGAGGAAGGAGGGAAAGACAAAATTGCAACTCCAGAGCAATTTAGTATGATTTATCAAACCTGATTGCCTCAGAATAATGTACAGTATAATCTCATTAAGCTAAATGGGCTTGAAGTTATTAAATAGTTGTGGGTCATAAGAAGATTAGCTAAATGGGGTGCTATTTACATTGGATTATACTACGTACCAGAAAATGAATACGTGCCTAATTTCTTCTCTGAATATTTATTCATTCTTGACTTTTACATGGCTTCTACCAATTTTCATGTGTCGGTTAGACAAGGAAAGGTATTGGTCACTGACAGAAAGGATATACTACACACAAGGACCAATAAGGTGAAAAGTTTCTTCTTACAGTTGGAGAGCTACTATCCCTTAACTCTTACCCTCTGCCTTTGACTCTCATTCACCCTCATTAAATTTCCCAAAACAAAATGAAAGCAAAATTTAAAAATTCCTTCCAGTAGCACCTTAGAGACCAACTAAGTTTGTTATTGGTATGAGCTTTCGTGTGCATGCACACTTCTTCAGATACACCGAAACAGAAGTCACCAGACCCTTATATCTAGTGAGATGGTGGGGAGGGGTATTACTCAGAAGGGTGGTGGGAATGGGTGGTTGGCTGATAGGTGTGGTAAACCTGTTGACGTCTGTTAACGACTGCAATTGGTCTTACAGGAAAAAGCAAGGGGTGAGATGGCTAAAGATAGCTTTATCATGTACTGTATAATGAGATAAGAATCCAATGTATCTATTCAGACCAGATCTCTCCATGGTTTAAAGTTTGGTAATAAGTTGCAATTCAAAATGAAAGCAGACAGTTTCTTCTTCCTGCTCTTCCCCTTAGCAGTTGTAGTATCTGCCTCCATTTACTCCTTTGCTCTATGGCACAAGGAATCCTTGTGTCTGGTGGGAGGGATGGCAGATAGGGAAGGGAGTAGACCTGCCTTCTCTCCAGATGCAAAAGTCAGTGTGGTGGAGTGGTTAGAATTTAGTGTGTCAGACTGGGAGTCCAGGGTTTAAATCCCCACTCAGGCATGAAGCTCACTGGGTGAACATGGGCGAGTCGCTGCCTCTCAGCCTAATCCTATCCCACAGGATTGTTGTGGCGATTAAATGAGGAGAGGGAGGACCATCTATCCCACCTTGAGCTCCTTGGAGAAAAAGGTGGGATATAAATACAGTAGGTAGGTAGGTAGATTCAGAAGTTTTAGGGAACTTTGTTAAAGTGGGAATCTCACATTACCTTCATTATTCTTAAAAAATTTTTAACCCAGAGGGAAAAACCAACTCATTTATGAAGGACTGGGGCAGAACTATAAAGGTGGGTAAATTTCTGTGAGCACACCATACAAATGACTTCGCCCAAAGAATCTTGGAAACTGTACTTTACAGACCCATAGTTTCCAGCAGTCTTGACAAACTACAGTTCCCAGGATACTTTGAGAGAAGTCATATGCTTTAAATGTGCCTTAAATGTATGGTGTGTAGACAGCCATGATATAACCAGTGCTTTTGTCTCTGACAGAGACCAATTGCCCAAAATGTGTCATGCACTACCAATGTTTTTCATTGTTTGTTAAGCATTTTGGGATTCCCTTCTTTTTTTGGGGGGGGGCTATTAGTGAAGTAACTGAGGGACTTTTGAAGTGAATCTGACAGGAGTATGGTGCTTGAATTAACCTTGAGGGAACTGGTGGTGAGCTCAGATTTTCCTCACAAATTGAAGTTTCTGGTGTGTGTGTGGGGGGAGATCTCTTCAGCGCAGGACCTGATGACACTTAAGGCTTTGGCTACCAGGTGTGGTCCCTCCAATTCACTGCCTCATAACAGTGCTTATAGAACAGCTGCCTTTTGACTGTATACTTAAAAGTTAGAATGGCATGCCTAATTAATAGAACATTGTCACAGGATAATGGTGGCTCTGCTGATTTGCTGTGGTGTTTGTCGTCAGCAAACAATACTGAGGCAAACACTAAGACATCTGCTTCCCAAACAGAAGCCCATCTTCTTCCTGTGACAACTTTCTAGCCCAATTAGCCGGTTACATTTCTACCAAAATTATTGATTTTGGCTCGCTTGGTTTTGCCTGGACTTCAAGCAGTCCAGCAAATCACTGGTTGGGGTTAACTGATTTAGGAAGGTGACCCAGCCTTACCACCAATAAGTATCCTGTAGAAGAAATATTTATTGTGGCATAAACTCTTGTAGTCCATATCATTAGATGCACTATGACTCATGTCCAAGATTCAGCACCCAGGCCAGCTATAAAAGGATCTCAGGAAAGTTGAGACATAGTCTGATACCTTAAATAACTGCTACCTGCCAAACTAGAAAGTGCTTGACTAGAATGCTCAATGGACCATTAGTAGTAGTTGTTGTTGTAGTTGTTGTTGTTTGGCTTCCATCTTACTCCCATCGCCCCCCCCATCCAGTTTCAAGTCCTGTTCCACTTCTTCTTCCTTCAATGTTCCGCTGATTGACAGATAAAATCTATTTTCTTAAGTGCTGTTCATTGGCAAAGAGAAATAAAAACAGCAAAAAGAACAATAGCACATTTAGTTCTTTTAGGTGAGTCATTGAGAGAAATGCTCTTTTACTCAGAGTTTCAGGAAGCTGAATGACTGGCATAACTAACTAGCCATTCTACAATGGGATATGTTCAGCAATATTTATGTGAGCTTTGTAGGCTAAGATACACTTGGGTGGCAATGAATTGTCAGTTCCTATATCAATCTGCCAAGTATGAATAGGCCTTAGTGAGCCTGAACATTAAGTTCAGGAATCCGTAAAGCTGATAGAGATCATGCATGATATCGATATGACCTTAATCTTGGAGGATATAAATTAATCCATTTTAAGCAAGCAAGCCACCTTATTCTGCAAAGATGCGTCTCAGATTTTGCACAGGACATTTTATAAAGAAGCAAATAGCCAATTAATGTGATAATTGAAGCGGCAGCTATTGTGATACATTTACCACTGTTCTGGCTTCCATTGGTATCCCCCGAATTAGTGCTATAAAGAAACCTTGCCTGTGATAACTAAATCTGTGTTATGATACTTAGGATCGAAATTTGAGGTCCGTCCACTATTCCTCCAGCCACCGTAAGATAAATTTCCCTCCCAACTTGTCATCAAGGCCCTGAAGCATTGTTGTTTGATTTCAGGGCTATATATCTACCACCCATGACTTAATCATGAGTAAGGGAACTGACATACTGTGTATTACTGAGATGTGGGTGTGTAAACTGGGAGAAATTGATTTCTCAGCAGCAGTGTTTGCCTAGGGTCAGCTGAGTTTCCCTATAACACTGATATATGCTTGAGAATTGGTTGGCGAGAGTTCATTATAGCCTATAGCAGCCTTCCTTAAACTAGTGTACTCCAAATGTTTTGGACAACAATTCCCATCCACTCCAGCCAGCATGGGCAATAGTCAAGGATAATGGAAGTTGTAGGAGAACACCTGGTTGCAGAAAGATTTGGATTTATTTTCTTAAGGGGCAGAAGACAGACTATGGGGCAGAAATGCCACCTGAGGCAGCTGGCCCTGGATTGCAGGGGAAAAGCATGACTTGTCAAGCTACCATTGCACCCTCAGGGTGCCACCCAGTGGAGCTTTTCCAAAATATTCAGGGCCTACTTCAACTTGGGCAAATTGGTGGCATTAGAGAAGCTTTGGAGAGTCACTAAGATAAGTTTGCTAAGTACTTTGAAAATAAAGGCTTTTGCATTTACCTAGACCTGGACTCTACTTGTTCAGTAGTTCAGACAGTGGGTGTATCTATGGCACCATTAAGTTATGGGGTTATGGGATGCATTTTTGTTTTTGCAGCTTTGGGCTGTGAAGAAGGGGCTTGAATGAGTGTGGCCTGCTATATGTCTTCTTGACCATTGTCCTTCTTGACTAGCAAAAGTGGGTTGACCAGCTGAATCTAGAAGATAACAAACATCTCTTTATGAAAAGCAAAAAATACAATTGCCATTAATAATTTGGTGGTGAGGCTGCTCATGAAGAACTCCTTCTTCATGTCCAGAAATATTATGCCAAACTGGGTAACATTATCATCAGAGGTGTCCAAATCACTGCGGTTTGGAACAGTTCAGTCTGCCATCTTGATTCGAAAAGTCATTCAGTGGTATCTAAACAATAAACCAAAGCCTGTACCTTAATCTCAGGAACCATCACATCCAATTGGAATGATGATGTCTTCAGAGCATTCCAAACTAGTTTGAAACCATCATGCCAAATTGGGTGATGTGATGCCAAATTGGGCCATGCTGTTTTCAGAAGCATCCAAATTGGCATAGTTCAGAACAGTCATCTCTTTGGAATGGTTCAGTCCACCACCTGGAGTCAACAGTATTCAAGTGTAGACCAAAACCCACTCCTCACTCTTTGGAACTGTCACTCCAAATTGGGTGATCATATCTTCAGAGGCATCCAGGCTGGTGAGATTTGGAACCATCACATCAAACTGGGCCATGATATCTACTACTTGCAACCAGAAGTTTCAATAGAAGACAGAATTAGTTACGGTGCATACATTGACCTGGGGGAGTATCACACAGTTTGTTGTCATGTGAACTGAACTAGCTCAACTATTTCATGGAGGCCTGTTTGGTGAGATCTTCCATTTTTCTCCAGTGTCACATGTCATATGGCCCTGGAAAACTTGTCACAGTTCCAACTAGCCACAGTGCCCCCTTATTTTCCTATATAGCAATGCCATTTTTCAGAATATGGAAAAAAATAACATTATGTATTATATGTCTATCAAATAATTTACCCTGATTAGAAACAAAGGATACCAAATCCAACCTTATAACTCGGTATTGCCTATACCAATTGGGTACCCCTCACACCAATAAACAAATAATGTTGTAGACTGCAGCTCCCCATTATCTATGACCACTGGCCATGCTGGCTGGAGCAGATGGGATTTGCAGTCTGATATATAGAGGTCACCGTGTTGGCTATTCGAGGTGGTTCTCCAGGGTTTCGGACAAGAGTATTTCCCATTCCTACTTGAAGAAGCCAGGGATTGAACCTGGGACCTTCTGCCTGCAAATCATGTGATCAACCACTGAGCCATGGCCCTTTCCCATAGTGACATTTGAGGCAGAGGTTAGAATGTACATCTGTTGTTTAATTGTGTTTTGCTGCATCCGGAAGTCCATTTCTCTCCAGCATGCATCATAGTTATTATTATTTTAGTAAAAGCAGAACTGATACTTCAGACACACAGTTCCGCTATATAGAAATGGCAGAAATATATTCTATGGCATGTGGAAAACTCATTACTACTACTACTACTACTACTACTACTACTACTTCCTTATTGGTAGAATTATACTGAAAGATGAAGAGTTCATAAAACTACGAACTGGTGGTGACCTGACAATCCAACATATGGAAGGAGCCAAAATAAATCCCATGAAGCTGACAGATTAAGGAGAAGCCAGAGTGCAAACTAGCTTACAAAAATGGTCAAATATTGTCAAGTGATCTGATGGTAGGTTGTCTTATATACTGACTGCATTGTGAAAAGTAAAAAAAACAAGCAATATGTCTTGCCAAGAATAACTAGCTTGAAAATGAAAGTGGGGAGACAGGGAGATGAGCAGAAGGAGAGGAAGGATTGTTGTCTTTTTAATGGACTTTTGAGAAGTGAACAGCCACAGTGTTTCTAGGGAATGTGAGCCTGATCAGTAACACACAGACCTTGGGGCAGAGAGGTCCTTAACATTCCGTTAGGACCTTTTGAACTCTGTTCATGCTACAAAAACTTCCTTTGAAAGGAACTGATTCACTGGCCTGTCAGAATTAAGGGGGGAGTGATGCTAAATTAATGCCCTCCCCCCCCATCTTGTTTGACTAAGAATCTGACTGGGGAAGTATTAATTCCAATTGCTGCTGGATTAACAGTAGGCCCTATATTCAAACCCTTATTAGCCCTTTAATATGAAAGAAAAGCCACACATGGCTATTAATTACGTAAACAGCATTACTTTTTCATCGTGCATTAAAAAAGAAAGAAAGGAAAAGACCAGCCATTTCCCCATAATGGTGGGGGACTTCAGGAGTATAATTTAATTACAAACCCAAATGATCGAGGCAGACCAAACACTACAACATTTTCCTTTCCCCCTTTTTTTTATTTTAATACAATCATTCTCTCATTAATTGCTCGGATCTGTAAAGGGAAGGCCTTCAAGCCCGGGCTTTGCACAAAACTCATCCAAGAGTGAAGAGGGCAAGCTGAACACTTTAGTCTGTCCAGCTGCCTTTAAGTGAATGGTTTTCTGAAGGGTATGAATGCTTTCTGTCTCTCCTCATACAATGTAGGTGTTACTGCTCTGAGGGAAAGAAACAAAACAATAATCACTTGAAGGGAGCTCAGTCCTGCGGAGGGGAGGGCAGCGTTCTCACTCACTCATAAAATCATGCCTCCTTCATATCAGTAAGAGGGACATGGTACAAAAGGTGACTTCGAATGGTACTTTCAGGGGGTCGGGAGAGCTCTTTGAAAGCACCGAGCTATTCTAAATGAGATTGGAATAGCATCTGCCTTGGTTTTGTGAGTCAATCGGTGGGCATTTTACAGTGAAATAACCCTCAAAAAGACCAAGTAGCACTTCTAAAAATGCACAGAGATGCATTTTAATACAAAGCCCCCTTCCACTACGCCTGCCTGCCTGCCTGCGTGGATATCCATCATTAACATCTCTACAAATGCATTTTAAAATAATGAATGTGGGCTATGGGATTTCTCTCTCTCTCTCTCTCTCTCTCTCTCTCTTTCTCTCTCTCTCTCTCTCTCTCTCTCTCACACACACACACACACACACACACACACACACCCTTCTCTGCCATAATAATGCAAACTGGGGTCTTATGATATATAGTGGGTGCTGCTTTTATAACAGGACATGTTGTCACAGATAAATTTTGTTTTCCATAAATGTGGGCAAAGTGGTTTTTGTTAAACATATAGCTTCATGTGACATATATAAGCAGCGGCCTGTAGTTAGTTTCCCCCCTAAAAATAAAGAGGTTAAAATGAGAGTGTGCTACATGTAGAATGAGGCACATTTCTGCCCTATCCCCCCCCAATAATAATGTTATTTATGTGAAACTGAAACTATTCAAGATATTTCACATTATTTGTTAATATTCCGTTCCATAGATTAAGCAGAAGAGGTTGTTCTCAATCCTGAATAAGGATTAATAAATGAAGTGGGATGTTTTGGTTAACCCATATTTTTTTTAATTATGCTATTTTCTGTATCTAGATGCTGAACTTAAGGGGAAATTTGTTTAAAATAAAAGTCACTCAATGTCAAAAGGATGCAATGCAAGCTATGGACATTTTTGTAAGCTGGCTTTTATTTTTCTTCTCTCTCCTATAATGTAAACATTATATAGCTAAAATAACTTGCAATATGTAAAGAAACGCAAAAATAAAATAAAATGCAAAAAACTTGACTTCTCTTGACATGGAAAGGTGAAATTAACCATTAGTAAATTTGATATCAGAATGGCTTTGGTGGTGCTCTGTGTAGCACTAATTAGGTTTAGTGTTTACAGGTTTGCCTCTTCTGCAGAGGGGCTGCAGGCTTCATACTTGCCTTTGGTAGAGAGGTATATTGCTGTCCATTTCCCCCCAACTATTCCCCCCCCCCCCCCGTCAAGGTCTCTCTCTCTTTACACAGGAATTCTTACCCACTACATTGGCTGATTGTAGATTGATGGGGAAAAGGTGGAAAGGCACAAATAGGTAAGTTTACTGAAATCAGGTGCCTCTTTCTTGGTGTATGTGTGTGTGTGTGTGTTAAAAAAACCCCACTCTGGCCATGTTCAGTCTGCATTTAAGCCCTTTTGCGTTAGTTACTTTTGGTCTGAGGAGACCTTTACTCTGATTTCAGCATGAAAGGGTGAGGTGCAGTGCTTTCTATAGCAAAAGCCCTTGCTGGGTCAGAGTAAAAACCTCTCCCCCCACGCACCAAAGCAGACCAACACAAAAGGTTTAAGGAGGAAAATTGTTAAAAGGGAAACCCTTTTCTCTTTGGGATGAATGCATTGGGGAGATTAAAACTTTCATTTGAGATTTTGCTGTATTCATAGTAGTGAGGCTATGAATAGAGCTAAGTCAGAGCCCGCAGTGGTGGTGGTGTGCCCTTTTATACTCTGGCACATCTTCAGACACAGGTTGTTTTGCACTTGAAAGAAGGGGAATGTGGGATTTTGACAGCTGATATTGGCCTCTGAGCTCTTGATGGGGATTTTCTAATTAACCCCAAGAGCCCATCAGGTGGTCAAACTGGAATGATTTCTGTCAGAGAGGGCAAAAAGTTGGGTTTCCCTATTCCTCCTTTCTATCGAGTTCACTGGGGAAGTCTTTTAACATCACCTATTAAATGAAACCAATTTTGCTTCTCTTTAAAGGGGTTTGGAAACTGAAAGGCCAGTGTAACCCAGGCAAGCTGGAGGTTTCACAAAGGACTTTTGAACAGGTTAAAAAACTGTCTCCAGTGCCGATAGCCGAAATGACAATGCCATTAAAATCCCTTAACAATTACATTGTCAGTGTTTTGGCTCCAGAGATAGATCGATAGGTAGATATTCTGTTTAATTTTGAAAATGTCAAGTTGAATTCTTTTTCAGAGGAACTAGAAGAGCATTTACATTCTTGCGTATATCCTGAACGTGAATGATAATGAAGCGCTCTGAATCTGAAATAATTTTTCCTGAGTGCACGGAACATTTTCTTACTACAGTATGTGACACCTATCAAGTGTTCACCTTTTGTGAATGAGCTCACTACATATTTCGTTTCCACAGTCCTGGAAAGATTTGTGGCTACCAGGTCTCCTCCTGTGAGCATACAACACACATTGCAGAATTGTCCCAGCAAAATATTTTCAGTTTCCTTGCCATAATTAGTGCAACAGGATATATGTGGATTGGACTCCTTATAGTGACTCAGGTTAGTTGGGAGAGGACCAGCATGCTCTCAAGCACACTGCACATATGGAAAACATGCAACAGCACTCTCAATCTATGAAGTCAGAGTGATCAGATTTACTAGCTGGAAAGCATACATTTACATCATGTTTAGAAATGTGCAGCAAAGCTGAGATCCATGTGGAACAGCCCTGAAGGCAAAATCTAAATCTAATTCTACGGAAACTGCAACTGCAGAGAAGGAACATTTGTGCTCAACACAGGAGATGAAATCCACCTGTCTATTTCTTGACTGAGCCTTGTAGGTTTAAGCTGCAAGGAGCCACAGATGAAGTTTCAGCATAAGTGATGCTGTCTATATCATGCTTTCCCCGCATAAATCAAACCCATGCATTCACTCCCTGACAAATGGAAGCGGACACCGTAAGGAAGAGGGTGTGAAGCATGTAGGTTTAGAACAGCTAGTAGAAAGACATGATTATTTGTATTATTGTAGCACTGAGAGGCAACAAGCGAGATCGTGGGGGCCATTGTGTTAGACATGGCATATATTTATAGAAAAGGACAGCTTTGGTTCCAAAGAGCTTACAACTTACACCGAAAAGAAAGAAAGGGTTGAAAAGGAAATAGAGGCAAAGAAGAAAAGTGACTTGTTCACAATTTCAGCTTTCCCTTCCGTCAGTGTGTGGGAGTGATCTACAGGCACCAAGAACAGAAGCAAAAAAGGAGGAGGGATGGAATAAGAATTCCAGTGAGCTTGTATATTGTAAGACTGTTTGCTACATTATAATTGGTTTTGTCTATTTAAAGTTGGCTAAAATATTTGCTTTTCCCCCTCCATGCATCACCAAGTGTGTATTCTAAAGCCTCATAAAATGATTCTGCTGTGTTGATTATTAGAGATATAAAAGCCTTTTTTATTATCTCTATTTTGCCATGTGCATTTACAATGAACTGCAACCTCCTACCCCCTAGCGGCATAATTAGTTCAATCAAGCCACAGTCAAGGTTGGGTCCGATACTGAAGAGTACACAGAGAAGCTTTGACTTGAGTGTTATTCCTTGCTACATGGGGAGAGAGAGCAGGAAGGTAAGAATGTTCCATTCCCTGGTCATTCCATGGTTGGAAGAACTAGGGAAGCACTGCACCAATCCTTAAGTGCTACTCATCCAGGCCTGAAAAGACACAGGCTACTTGGTGTGCATGGACTGTTTGGTGTCCTTCTCCTGGGCTGTCATATTGAGGTAGTCTGCTTCTACGGAATGTTGGAATAACTCAAGCTGGAAGTGTTATTATGCAGAGAATATAATGCTACCGTGTAAAATAATATGATGCAATCACAATATTTTATACAATGCTGTCAGTGTGCACAGAGCATAAGAGCATATAGAATACGACAGGCCGCTGCCACAAGGAGCCTTAACGTAAAATTCAGCACAGGAAGAACAGCAGATAAGGGAGGGAAGTGGAGGTAGGGATCAGTAGGATGTTGTCCATGGTCCTCTTGTGACAATAATGCTATATAACATTTTATCATTTTCTTTCTGTGTAGCAGTAATTGCATCAATTGCTGGAAAGAAGGAGATTTTCAATGCCCATAAAAGCAAGATTAACCCTAGTTATGCAATTTAAGCCCAACTATTTTCAGAACCCTTCCTGCCAACCTAGCAGTTTGAAAGCACGTCAAAATGCAAGTAGATAAATAGGAACCGCTACAACGGGAAGGTAAATGGCGTTTCCATGTGCTGCTCTGGTTCACCAGAAGCGACTTTGTCATGCTGGCCACATGACCTGGAAGCTGTACGCCGGCTCCCTCGGCCAATAATGCGAGATGAGCGTGCAACCCCAGAGTCGGTCACGACTGGACCTAATGGTCAGGGGTCCCTTTACCTTTACCTTTATTTTCAGAACCCAGGTGGCGCTGTGGGTTAAACCACTGGGCCTAGGGCTTGTTGATCAGAAGGTCGGTAGCTCGAATCCCTGTGACGGGGTGAGCTCCCGTTGCTTGGTCCCAGCTCCTGCCAAGCTAGCAGTTCGAAAGCACGTCAAAGTGCAAGTAGATAAATAGGTACCGCTCCAAGCGGGAAGGTAAACGGTGTTTCCGTGCGCTGCTCTGGTTCACCAGAAGCGGCTTTGTCGTGCTGGCCACATGACCTGTACGCCGGCTCCGTCAGCCAATAACGCGAGATGAGCGCTGCAACGCCAGAGTCAGTCACGACTGGACCTAATGGTCAGGGGTCCCTTTACCTTACTATTTTCATAACACAAACCTCCTTTCCACACAGCAAATCCTAGAGGTTCTGCATAGCTTTGAGTAACTCCACAGAAAGACATGCACACACTCTTCACATTGAAGCAGCTGCTGTCCTACCATGCACCACTAGGTGCTATGCCATATTTTAATCAGTTTTACAAAGTAAGCCCCTGGGACCATTGGATGAATGGTGGCTTGACTGGGAAAGGTTACTCTTAACTTCAGAAGTACTGCATGGGCTAAATTTGTAACTAAAGCAGATCAAAAAAATTCATTCATTCATTCATTTATCATAACGTATATAATACTGTATATTGTAAACAGAATCTCTAAACAATTTACAAAAACACACAAAAACACAAAACATTAAAATTGTCAATGAAAAATTACAAAAGTAATAATAATGAAAATCTACAAAAGCTAAAAACAGATTCAAACACATGTTGACTTCTGCATGTCTGGATAGGCTTGCCTGAACAAAAATGCTTTTAGGCACCACCTGCCTGATGTGGATAAGGAAGAGAGTTCTAGAGTGTAGGTATTGCCATGCTAAATGATTGATTTCTTACAAATGCAGAACATAAGTATGATGACCTCAGCTTGCATTTTTTTTTTTTACAATCAGTCTTAGCTGATCAACTTCCAAATATGAATGGCCCATGGGCATTGTATGATGTAAATCTGGACCAAACGATAAAAATGAACAGGATGAGATTAGCCACAATCAAGGAGAGAGGTGGCTTGATGTATATTTTGGCAAACTGCACATTGTCTTAATAATCATTGGCAAGCTGATAATAAACAATTTTAAATAAATGTATTCCTCCAGTTCTGCTCAGTGCTGCCATATATTATATCAAGTAGCATTAATCTTCCTGTCACAATTTGTCTGAGCTGTTGTTGTTACAGATTCTCTCGTTGTAGAAGTGCAGCTGAAGCAGGGCTTGATTATCCATTATGTTAAGTATTCCTAAGAGTCAGGCCACAGCCAAGGGGATGCTCCAGACATCATCTAATTGTTTAGATCCTGCTCTCTGTTCTGATTTTCAGACTGTTGAGTGGAAGGGGGGGTGGATCCAGATCAGAACCATGGGCTGGAGGGAAAAGGAAATGTAACCCTTGCCTTCAGCATGGTCCCAGTATTGTTCAACCCCCCCCACATGCTATTTGCATAGAAGGGGGAAGACTCGTTGGTGCCAATAGGAACTTTCCTCCCAATGCAAGTAATAGCCATAGGAGTATACAATATTCATGTTAAGCTCTGGCACTTCTTTTTCTAGAAAAACAGCACTGGAAAGGATTCCAGTGCAAAATGCTCCATTTCCATCTCCCCCCTTTTGTTCTTATTGTATGGTGCACTCATTTGGCCACTACTGCCAGATTCCACATCTTACTACACAACAAGGACAATTTTTTAGATCTCGGGATAAAAATAAAAGAACCAACAAAAACTCACCTTATTTTCTTGTTGTTTCTATACCTGCACCATGTACATGCCACCAATTTACATTTTTCACTGTTTTATATATTACTGATAACGGTGGTGTGATTCAAGTTACTGCCATAGCCAAACTAAAAAGTAGTTCCCACTCTTTCCCACATGATCATTTCCCACAAGCAGGGGAAGTAGCCAGCAACTAAGGTGCATAAGGAAGAGCAGGAGGGTAGAACTTGAACCAATAGGCTTCAAGTTACAAGAAAGAAGACTCCATAAACATACGGAAGAACTTTCTGACAGTAAGAGCTGATCAACAATGGAATGGTCTCCCTTGGGAGGAGGTCTCCCTTTGGAGGTTTTTAAGCAGAGGTTGGATGGCCATCTGTCATGGATGCTTTAGCTGAGATTCCTGCATTGCAGGGGGTTGAACTAGATGACTCTTGGCTCCCTTCTAACTCTATGATTCTAAGTAAGATAACCATGCGGGGAGGTTATAACCATAAATGACAAATTTTTGAGACCCTGGTGTCCCCAAGATACTATACTGTACCTCCATCACTTCAGCTATCTGCTTTTCTATTTCTGTGTCCATTAGCTTTCCATTTGATGACAGGCATATGCTAGGGGTATGATCTTGGTTCCAAAGGACATCTCTAAAAGGATATTGTGGAGTTGGAATAGTTTTTATCAATGGGCTGGAACAACTACCCAATGATAAAAGATTACAACATGTGGGGCTATTTCATTTAGAGAAAAAGACACATGATCTATAAAGCAGGGGTGGTCAACTCCCAAGAGACTGCGATCTACTCACAGAGTTAAAAACTGGTAGTGATCTACCCCCTTTTGGGGGGTTCAGGTCAAAGTTGATGAGCTTTTTTTTTTAAAGAAAGCCCCATTTTTAGGGGTGCAGAGCAAAGTTGTTGACCTTTTTTAGGGGAGCCAAAGTTGTTGAGCATCTTTGGGGGGAGCCAGTGATCTACCAGTGATCTACCACAGTCATCCAGTGAGCTACCAGTAGATCACGATCTACCTGTTGGACATGCCTGCTATACAGCATTCCTATGTAATGTTTTCTTTTAGGATGATAGTGGCTTACTTGATGCACCTGAAATAGACTGAACTTCATCAAATGTTTAGTCTGGTACAGCTCAATGTGACTGGCAGGGTCAGCCTACAGCAGAATGGATACTGTGTCCTACAATTTCACCCACACCACAGATAGGTCCATGACAGTTCCACACACTCACATACCACTCAACTGTTTTAGCACAGATTGCCCTAACAAAATAGGAGGCGGTCATTTTTCAAGCAATAAAATACTGCAGCTTGAAGGAAGGGAAACTTTACAGCAGAGGCTCTGCCCTCAGGAAAAATGACTGAATCACCTGTAATAAATAATAGCTGTGAATTTGTTTTGGAATAAAGTAATACTGCTGAAACCCCCAGGTATAGTTGAGCTATCAATCAAAGAAATACTACACTCAGAACTACCCACATGCAGCCTTCAGCAACTTACAGTAATTATTTGTGTGTCTTTCACTTTGACCTTTGTTCAGCACATTCATAAACCTGTTTAAAGAGTTGCCACCAGGATACTGGCACAAATGGAGAGTTCTTTCTGATTGCTGCTTTATTTCCCTGAGAAGTCAGAATTTTCATAGATTTTTTCCATGCTTATGTGTATGAATGCTTGACATTGCCATGTCTAGACTAGCAGGGGGGGAAACAAAAGCAAAGCAAAGCAAAACAAAACAATCAGTGACTTAATTTTTCACTAGAAGAATAAGGAGGAGCACAAAAATCTACCCCAAAGCATAGAGCAGATTTCACATTTCCCTTCTTAATTAGCAAGGGTACCAAATGCAAATTCAGAGCCTTTTTCTTATGCAGATTTTGGCATCCTGTAGAATTTTTGTGCCATTAAAAAAATCATATTCTATTTATGCTTTACAACTACAGTAAATAATTGCAACCACTGTATGATGAAACTTTGGCATTTGAAAAGAAACCATTCTTGCTGGTTTAAACTATTTTGATATCCCCTTGATTTAATTTGCCATCGGTTAAAGACTCGATCATACACATTCCTTGGCATCAGTATGCTTTAATGCGGAATTGCTTTCAAAAGTTATGCTGCCATGCATCAAATATTACATACTTAGGAAGTGTTGTATAGTTCATTACTAAGAAATTAGATATCTGCTTTGGATGCCCAGAATCTCTAGTGCAAAGGAATTCCTGGCTATCTTCAGTGTAGAGTCCTGAAGGTAGTATATAGGCATCATAAGTAGTAGCCATTGATAGCCACATTGACTCTCTCAAGGCAAATCTTAAAATTTTTAGTATAAACACTGACAATTGGGAAACACTGGCCTGTGAGCACTCCAATTGGAGAACAGCCTTTACCAAAGATGTCATGGGCTTTGAAGATGCTTGAACTCAGGACAAAAGGGAGAAACATGCTAAGAGGAAGGCATGCTTGGCAAACCCTCACCATGATCAACTCCCTCCCAGAAACCTATGTCCCCACTGTGGAAGGATTGTGTGACTCCAGAATTGGCCTCCACAGTCACTCATGGATTCACTGTTAATACCGTGTTCTTGGAAGACAATCTTACTTGGCTTCGAGTGATCGCCAAAGAAGAAGGAGAATATAGCCACATCACAAATTTGACAGCATTAGTGGCCATCACCATATTTTGTGAAAGTGAGTTCAACAGTTCACGAGATGGATTCCTTTTGTCTAACCTGAATATCCTAAGCTTCAACTTCATTGGTTGACCTGGTTTCTAGTATTATGAAAAACACTTTCTCTACATCATGCATGTCTATCGTGGCCCCCTTACTTGCCTTTCTTTTCTAAACTAAATAGCCCCAAATATCATTGCCTTTCTTAGCAGGAGACCTGCTGTACCCTCCTGAGAATGAAGGTACAGTGGTACCTCGGGTTACAGATGCTTCAGGTTACAGACTCCTCTAACCCAGAAATAGTACCTCGGGTTAATAACTTTGCTTCAGGATGAGAACAGAAATCGCATGGTGGCAGCGCGGGAGGCCCCATTAGCTAAAGTTAAGAACAGTTTCAGGTTAAGAACAGTTTCAGGTAAGAACAGACCTCCAGAACAAATTAAGTTCTTAACCTGAGGTACCACTGTACTTTGTTGGCATTCGTCTGTCTCAAGTGACATTGCAAGTCAAACTGTTGCGGAGTCTCAGCGCCTGCTGTGGCTGTGCTGTGACCAATACAGGAGAGGCACGCTTTATTGCAGCTGGGGCAGCTGAAGGTGTCCAATTGTGTTGATGCAGATGCACCATGTCTCTGCACTCATCCCAGCACTCATTTTTCCTCTGGTCACTAATGTGCATACACAACCTGGCTGTTTGTCTCCAGACTTTACAGTGCAAGTATATAAATATCCACTCAGAAGTAAATGAGTTCAGTTAGACATACTGTAATGAATCCTATGTATATCTCCACAGAAGGAAATCCAAGTTAGTGCTATAGGGCTTTCCTTCAGAAAAAACGGGATAGGATGGCACTCTGGTGTGTGTGTATGATTTAGCCTGAAAACACATAAATTAATCACATAAAAATATTTTTTTAAAATGAAAGCAGGTAAAGTGGTACCTTGGGTTACAAATGCTTTGGGTTACAAACACTTCGGGTTACAGACTCCACTAACCTGGAAGTAGCACCTCGGGTTGAGAACTTTGCCCCAGGATGAGAACGGAAATCATGTGGCGGCAGCAGCAGGAGGCCCCATTAGCAAAAGCGCGCCTCAGGTTAAGAATGGTTTTGGGTTAAGAACGGACCTCCGGAACGAATTAAGTTTGTAACCCAAGGTACCACTGGATATATGTGTTCTGCACATCTAAACTATTCAGTTGACATATGAGTCCATGTGATCATGCTAATAGCTATGAAGAGCTGTGGCTCAATGGTTGGGCAGCTGCCTAGCATGCAGATGGTCACAAGTTCAATGCCCAGCATAGGGCTGGGAAAGATTTCCGGCCTGAAATCCTAGAGAGCCACTGCCAGTCAGTGCAGACAATACTGAGCTGGATGGAGCAATGGGCTGACTCAGTATTAGGCAGCTTCCTGTGTCTGGCTCTATTTGTATTTGGAGCCATCTGCAGGGCAAAGAAGTAAGCACTGATTATGCTTACTGCATTTACATGCATCTACTCCCACCAGACTCTTTTAAGAACTGTTTGTTATATTCCTGGAGCAAGAATGTGTGTGATTCAAAGGTTAATAATTCTGAATCAATGGTCTTACTTCTTTAGACAAAAAGAGAACCACACTCCTCCCCTGCTTGGTGTCTTGGTTGATGTGCTCTTTCCATGACATTTAAAAGAGCCTACCTGAGGAAAAAGATGCAGGTGGCGCTGTGGGTTAAACCACAAAGCCTAGGGCCTGCTGATCAGAAGGTCAGTGGTTCGAATCCCCACGACGAGGTGAGCTCCCGTTGCTTGGTCCCAGCTCCTGCCAACCTAGCAGTTCGAAAGCACATCAAAGTGCAAGTAGATAAAAAGGTACTGCTCCAAGCGGGAAGGTAAACGGCATTTCTGTGTGCTCCTCTGGTTTGCCAGAAGCAGTTTTGTCATGCTGGCCACATGACCCGGAAGCTGTACGCCGGCTCCCTCGACCAATAACGCGAGATGAGCGCTGCAACCCCAGAGTCGGTCATGACTGGACCTAATGGTCAGGGGTCCCTTTACCTGAGGAAAGTACATTGTTAATTATTCTTGAGGCGAAAACAAAGGCAAGGAAAGAGCAAATGATGGTGCCGAGAGCATCCCTTTTTGTTATCTGTTTGTTTAGTAAGATGTTATCAGCATATACAATCAAGTCAACAAGATCTTGGTACTGCCATCTGGTGACAGAGGCAAAGAGGTTATAGGTATTGTTTTGCTAAATCAGACTAAGGCTGCAATCTTATTTCCACTTACCTGGGAGTAAGCACCACTGAAACCTGTAGGACTTAACCTGTTTTTAACTGCAGCCACTGAAGGCCTCAGTGTGATCACAAAAAGGGATTTTTTCCTGCTGTTGCTCCTCAGAATTTAGTATTCAGAGGGTTGCATTTAGCTAATAGTTGTTGACAAGGCTTAAAAAATTAACGTTGCAACCTGCTGTAACGAAATATTACACCTGAACAAAACTTGCTATACATTTGCTTTTATATATTCACACTTGCTTCTTCTTTCTTATGAATTATGGTTGGCATTTAGTTGTTTACGAATTAGGCCCATTTATTTACTCTTACCGTACTTTGCTAACCTGTAATGATGTTGTCATGCTCATCCCACTGAGGTGAGAAGTTCCAGGATTGCAGCAATAACTCAGGTTTGGTTCTGTTTGGAAGGAAGTTGTTGGAGGCTTATTGCCATTTTGCAATATTGATGTTTCTTTATAGATATACAGGTTGAGCAAAAGTGGAGACACAAAGCTTGAACACTTCATAGATGGCCAGAATCACTGCTCAAACATATCAGGTTGCTAGGGAAAGTCAGCACCCTAAGATGCTTGCAAAGCCCAAACTAAGCTCCCTCTCAATCTCTCCCTCCAATAGCACTTACAATGAAAAAAATTTAGAGTTGGAAGAGACCCTGAAGGTCATCTAGTCCCTAGTCGAACCCCCTGTGATGCAGGAACCTCAACTAAAGCATCTGTGACAGATGACCATCCAACCTCTGCTTAAAGACCTCCAAGGAAGGAGAGTCCATCAGCTTCCAAGAGAGTCTGTTCCACTGTCAAAAGATCTTACCGTCAGAAAATTCTTCCCGATGTTTAGTCGGAATCTCCTTTCTTGTAACTTGAATCCACCTAAAAGTGATTAATTAAATATGGTGATGGTGCTAACATTGGTATTAACATTCTTGGTGATAAGAGCGAATTAATAACTCTTCAATAAGTTGGATTGAACTGCTTATCAGCACTGATATTTTTACCTAACTACTAAATTCTCTCTGTTTCAGAACTCCAAGGAAGCCAGTTAACTTCCTTCTATGTATATAATTCAATGCGTTAAAAAAGAATGGTTTAGAAATGCTATGATCCTTCTGAAAGCCCTACCTACACACTGAAATTAGCCAACCATTTTTAACATTATGTGAGCTCCCTTCTATCAATATTGCTGTTAATATCCCTCCTTATGAAAAAATAAATAAGCTGGTCACTTCTGAATACCACTTACCGCAAATGTACTTTTCATAGCTCATTGCTGCTGATTGTTATACTCTCAGGGCTGCTGCACTTGCTGGCCCTGATCCAACAGAAGGAAATGTACGCACAAACAGCTATGTGCTCACATTTCCCAGGGATTGAACATTTGATTGAGGAGTCAGGGTTCCCATGCAGAGCTAGCTCTGGTCAGGTTTTGTGCGAAAATCACCAATCATCTGCAAGGGAGAAAGAATGGGAATTAGAAGGCAAAATTCAGAGAGCTGAGAGTTAACCACAGGGTGACAATTACATTGTAATAATTTAGAAATATTTTATTATTGCCTACTTCTATTTTCCCCCTAATTGGTTTTGCTCTGGACTATTTTTCATGGTTTGATCCTATAAGCCAAATAAAGTCAATGCACATATTCATGGCTCTCAAAACTCCTGTTAACAGTTTGGACATCCTGGCCTTTATTTGAAGTTCTTCAGACATTTCTATCTATTTTTGGTACAATCCAAAGATTCTATCAGTCTATGCGACAGGCATATCTTTTGTAATTATATTTTATGTCACCAGTGTGACACATTAATGAAATGTGTCACTACACCTAGTGTTAGGATACATTTCATTAATGCAAAGCACTTTTGTTCTATGCTTTACATTTGGAAACAGATTTAAGTATTAAGTGGCTAATGTCTGCAGCCAGGGAATCCTTTCCGAATTTGTAACACTGACCAGAACAGACCGCATTACACTCTCCAAATGGTGCATTTTTGCATTTGAATGTCTGAATTATCCTGGTTTCTTAGAGACGACCACAACACCAACATCTTAAATCCCCCAAATATTGTCCGCTTCATTGAATGCTCGTGATCTAAGCATATGTGTAATTATTCTGTAATTCTCCCCAAAATGTGATTCCTTGGAAATGCATACTAGATTTCCCCTATTGTAACTGCAATGACTATTTCTTTGTGTCCGTTTCTTTAAATACGGTCACAAGGAAGTTTGTATGCCTTGGTGCACCGCATGGATAATGATGATTCCCCCCCCCTCCCAATGTCCATCAGGGGAAAAAAATCCTGCTCATTTGTTGGAGGGTACAGACCAAGGTCACAAAAAGACCATTTAAGATAGTATACATACAACAGTGGCCTTTATTGCGAGAAACAAGCCTAATGTCAGAGCCAATGGAATCGTAACTAAGCATGTATACAAATTAAGAATTTGCAATCTATGCATACGTATACTCCAGCAGGGAAGCAAGAAAGTTATGTGAGCTCATATATAAAATATTGTTCCAGTGTATTTTGGTGGCAGTTGCTATGGCTCTCTATAAAAGATAAAATTTAATCCAAGGTTAATAATTACGGACTCTGTTTAATATTAATTCTCTGGTTTCAATTTTGTGTACATAAAACAGTCTGTGAAAATAGCGCATTTCAGGTTTGTTTTATTTTTTTTCCAAACTTAAAAGCAAGGTTATTGTATTTGCATGAAGCAAGCATTTTATTTTAGTTGCAAGGTTTGTATCCTAGGTTTGTTTTGTATTGTATACATTTGTATTGTTAGTAGAACTTTTAAGTTAACAGATATTGAAACATTTGAAAACAAACCCCTTCAGAAGTTCTGCGTTTTAGCATGGAACATTGTTTGTCTTTAATATTCTAAATTTATTAATAATTTTATACTGTACCACTGCTGAAAACCCATCCAGTTTTAACTCATTCAAAATACTGTATGTCCTATACTTCCAGCTCATTTATGAACAAAAATGGGGTTGGAGAGTATAATAGACTTGGAATGAGCAATAATCCAATTGCTCTTAAAAGCAGGAGAATTAGTTATTTTGTTTTAAAAGAGAAGCTGATTGAAATAGTGCCAAATAGTGCTAAATGCTAAAATCAATCATAAAAAAGATATTCTGGTTAAATTTAAAAGGGCTATTTAAGGCACAAGTATTTCATGGGTATTAAAAAACCCCACACAGAAATAACTTATAAAGTCTGTGTTAATGCTAAGGGAAACCATTTTCTTTTTAAAACATTTCATTTATGGATGGAAATTAGCCTTTCGTTAAATATATGAAGTAACAAGTTTTACAAATCAAAAGAAAATCCAATTTGTCCTAAACAGGGTTTGAAAAACATGAATTAATAGGAAAGGATGAAACGAAACAAAAGTCTCTAGATTTCCCAGGAATGGATCTTTGAGCTTTACATGAATATAAAAATAAAAAGGAGATAAAAATTGTAAAATAAACATTACTGGGCTTTAGAATACGCAATACACATGGTGGGATATTCTTTCTCTACACCTAAAGCTTGTAAATTGCTTGACACACATGAAGAAGGCAATTCATAAATTAAAACAATAAAAATAAATGATTCTGAATAAAATAAATGAGTGTATATTTTCTATTCTATTCATTTCTATTCAGAAGTTACATTAAGTTTTAAAAATTAAATATTTATTGCTAATTTCTAGGTACAAAATAAACTAAACTCATTGGGAGCTGAGTTATTAAATTTTATATAAGCTTCTTGTGCACATTTTCTTGGGAATAAGCCCCAGTGAACACAGTGGTACTCACTTCTAAGTAAGCATGAATTAGATTGCAGAGTAAGATATCTATTTTCTGCACATACGGTATCTTTTGTGGCAGGTTACACACAGAAATTAAGAACAATAATACAAATGCACACCCTCCAGGTGTCCTTATTTTCCAGGGATGTCCCTGATTTAGAGATGCTGTCCCGGTTTCTTATTTGATCCCAGAATGTCCCACTTTTCCGTAGGATGTCCTAAGAGTATGCAAATAGAATTTTAAAAAATAACAATTTAAAATCACTTAACAGCTAAAAATCAAAATTACAGCACCATGGCAATAAAACCCAAGATATCACAATTAAATATAGCACTGGAAGAATAACAAGACAGTATTTTACATGTCTACTCTTAAGTAAGTATACAGACAGAATAACAGCCCAAAACAATTTCTACCAGATGCCTAAATGATAATAAAGTAAACCCACTCCCGATGCTACTCACATGAAGGAGCAATATGGATACAAAGCAGGTGCAGGGCCAATTAAGTCCTGCCCCCAAGGTCACATGGCTCTGCCCAGGCCTTCATATGTTTAGAGCTAACTTCTGAAATAAAGTTCCTTTTCACTCTAACATACAGTATGTGTGTGTGAAGACTGTTTAGGTCACAAGCAACGATTCTGGGCGAAATTCCATGACTGGGTGCCATGACAGATTCTGTCCTCACTTAACCTCTGAGGGTAGGAGTACCATGGGCAATCTCAAGCACAGATAGTTTATATTATACCACTAAGGGCTTTGAAACACCATGTGTGACTGAAAAGAGGCCCCCAAACTTCCTCTGTGAAGCTCAGTACTGATCATCTTGAAAATTTAAGACATGCAACATTGTCTTTATGATCTAGTTGATATGATTCATGCTTTTGGGGAAGCACTGTCTTCTTCTTCTTCTTCTTCTTCTTCTTCTTCTTCTTCTTCTTCTTCTATCACTCGTAGCCGAGTAAGATTGTCTTCCATAAACACGATTTTAACAATGTGTCCGTAAGTGACTGTGGAGGCCAATTCTGGATCTACACGTCCTTCCACAGTGGGGAAATTGGTTTCCAGTCGTTCTGACTCAAGGAACGAGGAAGCACTGTAGCTCAGTGATGGAGAACATGCTTAGCACCCAGAAGGACCCAGGTTCAATCTCTAGTAGAGTCTCTAGGTGCAGCTGGAAAAGACTCCACCTTGAAACCCTGGAGAGCCATTGTCAGTCAGAAGTGATGATGCTGAGTCCCATGGACCAATGCTATAAGGCAGCTTCCTATATTCCCATGATCCATGGGAGTACAGATATCACTTGCTGGATGAGGAACCAGGCACACAAATGGCTGCTATATGCTGCTTGTCTCTCCAATTCAGCTACCTGTGCTGTGGATGCTGAAGTGCGTTAGAAAATCAATGATCATGCTGATCAGCTCTTTGGGATGGGGAAAGAGGTCTACCTAATTTAATTCTTCTTGCACCAGTCTATTTGGCAAGGCTGGAAAGCAATTGCTGCATTTCTAACAGGACCCTGCAAATGCACCCCAGCTGCTGCATACCCAGTTGGACCAGATTCAGGTGCTCTTGGAGGAAACTGATTTTCAAGATCCATTTGAATTGGGGTTTAGGCCCCATTTTGGCTTTCAGGGTGCCCTGGTTTTTACTTTTTGAAATATGGTAACCCTATTTTTAAGATAATTAAGGTAAAGGTACTCCTGACCATTAGGTCCAGTTGCGGACGACTCTGAGGTTGTGGTGCTCATCTCGCTTTACTGGCCAAGGGAGCCGGCGTACAGCTTCTGGGTCATGTGGCCAGCATGACTAAGCCGCTTCTGGCGAACCAGAGCAGTGCACAGAAACTCCATTTACCTTCCCGCTGGAGAGGTACCTATTCATCGACTTGCACTTGACATGCTTTCGAACTGCTAGGTGGGCAGGAGCTGGGACCGAACAACGGGAGCTCACCCCATCACGGGGATTCAAACCGCCGACCTCCTGATCGGCAAGCCTTAGGCTCTGTGGTTTAGACCACAGCACCACCCGCGTCCCTACTTTAAGATAATACAGTATAGCAAAACATGGAAAGAAGCTCTATATTCCATCACTAAGCAAACTGTTTTCTGGTAAACGGTTTATGATTATTTCTTATATCAACAATAATTCTTCAACAGAGCATTTCTTAAGACTGTGCCTATCTTTTCTGAAGGCTTCAGTCCTACACGTCTTCGCAGAAGAAATAGGTCCTATTGAGTTCACTGGGGTTTCCTTCTAGATAAGTGTGTATATAGGTGCTGCATCCTTCATTTCTGTATAATTTTTGTATGTTTGTTAATCCTGTTAAGATCCGCCTTAACTGAAGACAACGTTCAGCTATGATTTTGATTTTTGGTCTAGTGTTTCTTTGAAGAAAATATACAATACATTTTTTAAGATCAAATAGAAAACATTTTCCTCCAGTATATTTACATTTCAGTTATATGTTTTTATTAAAGCCAGCCAGCAGCTTTCTTTTCTCCCTCCTTAGAACGAGTTGATTGTATACCAGCAAAATGGGTTGCGCTTTGTATGCTCCAACTTGGCAACAGCTTGTTGAGAGTAAATCCTGTCATGGAAGGTTTTGCTAATCTGAATAAATTCAATTTCAAAATCCTTCCTTGATCTAAGCTTGCTTAAGCTCTCACTGAGGCCTAAAGATCCTGAGGGTCAATTCCAAGAACAAAAGATAAGAAAAACCTGCCCTTTCTCATATCTCTTTGCAAGACACTATAAGACACTGCAAAGAAAAAAAATCATTAAGTTTAATAAAGTTGCCTTTTGATACTTCTTAATGGATGAAGTTCAATGTTTCCCACCCTAATGCTTATCTGCTTGGCATGTTACCCAGAAGTGATGTCATAAAGACCACATAGCCATATTTCCTGGGACCAGGGCTGGAAAATTAGACACTTTCAAAGTTTATATAAGGCACTGAAGAGTCTTTGCAGCACAGTAAGATGTTTTACAGAGTAGGCAGCTGATATTGGTTTAGTGTTGTTGCAGTCCAGTTCTCAAATAATGAAGAAAGGCAAAATAAACAAAACTTTTCATAGACTCCATTTCTTAGACTTGACCAAAAACACTGAATTAGGGAGGCAGCAAAGCAACAGCTGAAGGAGTGTGAAAAGACTGAATAGGCATTTCTAGTTTTTTGCAAAACAGAAAAATCATCTCAAAATGAAGTTTCAATCATCCATTTTTTTTTAACATAGGCCCTGCTAATGCAATGAAGCTAATGTAATGTCAATAGCTCAGTTGACTTGTCTTATGTTTGGCTGTGGTACCTTTTACATTGGCTTTCACATTACAACAGTAGTTGCTGAAAAAACTGGTAACGGTATTAAGTATAATGATTTTGAAATAATGGTGTACATTTCTGGTTGCTGCAGAAACGTCAATACCCTTCTGACATTGTTATTAGCACTAAATCCTTTCACCTCCATTGAGCATCTTTGCTAATAATATGCAGTTCTTATTATGACAATTCATTACCCCCTTTCATAAATCATATGATTGTGCGAAGGAAAAAACTAGGAGGGCACAGGAGCTGCTTTTAGACATGGTTATGAATGCATGGAGGTTGGATTTGCAGTCACTGTTTCCCATTCCACGATTTATATCATGTGGGAAGGGGGCTATTAAGTGGGTGGTCATCTCCATAGTTCCGTGAGAAACCTAATGCTATATAAATGTTCATTTTCATCTAAATTTAACCATCCAAATGCAATAGATATCACCCAAGCTACTTAGATAAGACAGGTAATAGGTAAATGACCCCTAGACGGTTAAGTCCAGTCAAAGGCAACTACGGGGTGTGGCGCTCATCTCATTTCAGGCCAAGGGAGCCAGCGTTTGTCCACAGACAGCTTTCCGGCTCATGTGGCCAGCATGACTAAACTGCTTCTGGCGCAATGGAACACCGTGACGGAAGCCAGAGCACAGTATCTAGTAATATATATGTGAATTAGTGACAGTAAGCATGCTTATGATCTATTTTAGGATCAAATCCAAGTCAATTTTGGCTTCAAAATCAAGACAAAGTTTCAGTCTCAGAAAACTATAATGATACATTATATATCATTTGTTTTAAAATATTTCTTAGTTATTGCATGATTTAGACCAGGTTATACCAATGACCTTGGCAGTGGAAGTTAAACAAAAGGGAATAGCTCCTTTCTCCCCTTTAAAACTGGGGTGACTCAGTGTCTATAATTCCAACTGGGATGCCTTCTGCTTCAGAATTCTATTCTTGACACATAGTCTAATCAATTGACATTTAGGATAATGTGAATCAGCAAGCCAACCTAAATGACTTTTGGTGTGGATTGCAACTAAATGCACCACTCTGTGCAATGGCATGAAAATGACAAATGCTGTTGTTTTGTAAACCTAATTTAAAGCTTTTATACTGAACCTTTCCAATGGGCAGACCAATTATTTCTCTATTCCATTGAGCATGCACTTTTAATGTCTTCATTTTCATGCCATGAAGCTATTTTATGTCGTACACAGACACAAATAAACTGCAGTTATTAGTGTGAAGCTATCAGATTCTAAACCGTGACATTGGTACAGTGATACTTGCTTTCCCGTTCCGGCTTGCAAGGGGACTAATTGGATAGAATATTTCTTCGAGTCTTGCTGTACAGCATCTCACCAAATCAAGATGCTGAATTTTCTTTAACACAAGATATTCCCCATATAAAATTGGTTAAATTATTCAGTGTGTGGATGAATTATCAGGTTAATCAATCCTTTTTCAGTTTTCAAATGATTCATTAGTTGATCTGATTTCTGCCCAGAGCAAAGCAATAATCAGTTAATTGGTTTGATTAACTGATTACGACTTGATCACAGATTAAGAAGAGGCAGCCATCTGGGCTACCTCCCGGTTGCTGCCAACTCCTCTTGACATACTCTTGGCATGCCTCTGATTCCATCAGGGACTCAGCGGTTCATGGCCCTCCTAGTCACAAAGTCAAGCAGAGAAGCCAACAAGGAGGCAAACAGTGACGAAGACCAAGGATAAACTGCAATATCAAACCTAACATTTAAGCAGAGCTGCCAAGTTATCCCTTTTTTAAGGGATTTTCCCTTATGCTCAATAGGCTTCCTCGCGAGAAAAGGGAAAACTTGGCAGCTATGCATTTAAGGAGTTGGTAAACAGTCATGAGGCAAAAAGAACTCATTGAAAGTATGCCTGAGTTATGTGTACCAAGCCCTTAACCTCTTAATAGTGTGTGTGTGAATACATGTGTGAATACACATGAGTGGTGCCCACGCATGTGGCTTCAGACATATACTTTGTAAGCCATAGTTGCATAAGTACATGTCTGTTTCAGAGAACCAGTCATCGGTACGGTATTCGAGTTTGAAAGCATATGTTTACATTTATTGTAAACATTTGTTGAAATGTTTGAAAGCATTTGTTTTCATTAAGGCATATTAATAATAATAATGATTTTAATGACTGAATAAACAATCTGTGGCCTTTAAAATGTGTTTGTGGGAGGGTGGTTATTTGTAGTTGCAGTTGCTGTTGTTGTTGTGATAGGAATTCTGTTTTTCATTTTGTATTTTATGCTGTAAACTGTCCTCCCACAATAATAATAACAACAACAATGGGCATAAATCACAAATATACAAATACATCAAAATAATGTTACCTTAGCTAGAGTGCTTTTTAATGTCCTGTTTTTTTTACTTGTGGCTTGGGAGTGAAGTGGTGGGTTAAAGAAGAACTTGTGACCTAGATGAAGATGTTTTTTCATAGCAAATGCAAATCTTCAAAGCTCTCATCTGCTTTGGTAGTTATTAGTGGATCTGAATGGGTGGTAAAAAATGGATTTTTTGTTAGTATGTAGACTTGAATGCTTGCATTTTAAAACATATTTTCATTATCTAAGAAGGTCACTGGAACAGATCATTGGGCGAGAATAGAAGAGCTGGAATGAAATGGGATTGTGGAAAGCAGGTTCATGCTCCCATCTCCTGCCTTCCTGCCCACCCCCCACCCAAGACCATATAAACATGATAACTCCATTAGCAGTCCCAGAACAGGGATGCCCAGGAAAATTCATTTCTAAAACTGGAAAGACATCAATCCAGAACAGCTTGCAGACACTGTAAAACCACAGACCTTGATACTACATGATTATTATTATTTTTTAAAAAAAATTGCATTAGAAAAGAGACCTTTGCTATGAAGTGGATTCTTACAATCCAAGAACTGAGAGAATTGTAGCTCTGTGAAGGGAATAGGAGTCCCCTAACAAATTTCAGTAGTTTCCCCTTAACAAACTGCAGTTCCCAGGATTCTTTGGGAAAAACCATGGCTGTTTAAAATGGTAAAACAGTGTTTTAAATTTATAGAGCAGATGGACCCTCAGTATTTCATGGCCAGTGGCCCTTAGCACACTCAATCGTAATTCGGCTATTTTCTGAGTCCCTACGGAAGTTTAGTGGTTTAGTGTTTTTTTGTTTTTTTGGTAAATATTGTTTTGGGAGTTTTTTGATCCTTCAGAAACCCTTGGTTTCCCCAAACATGCTGGCATATTCTTCTTGTGCATGGATAGTACCATTTTGGCTACATAAGAAACGAAACTCATAGCCTGAATACAGGAAGAGACTAAAGAATTTATTTTAACAGTAAAGGTAAAGGTAAAGGTAAAGGGACCCCTGACCTTTAGGTCCAGTCATGACCGACTCTGGGGTTGTGCGCTCATCTCGCATTATTGGCCGAGGGAGCCGGCGTACAGCTTCCAGGTCATGTGGCCAGCATGACAAAGTCGCTTCTGGCGAACCAGAGCAGCACACGGAAATGCCGTTTACCTTCCCGCTGTAGCGGTACCTATTTATCGACTTGCACTTGACGTGCTTTCGAACCGCTAGGTTGGCAGGAGGTGGGACCGAGCAACGGGAGCTCACCCCGTCGCAGGGATTCGAACTGGCAACCTTCTGATCAGCAAGCCCTAGGCTCTGTGGTTTAACCCACAGTGCCACCTGCTTTTTTCCTGGTCCAATGATTTGTTGGTTTCCTGAAGCACAGAAGAGGACTGTGCAGATGTTACTTAGGAATACTTATTTACAAACTATCTAGACCACCCTTAATCACAAATAGTGACCAAGGGCGGTTTCCAACATATTGTAGAACAATATCATATCCCATAAAAACAACAGTAAAATACAGTCATTAAAACTAATCTACAATAAAAACATAGCAGCACAGATTAAAATATGAGACTTTATACAGCTAAAGGACCCACCAAATTTCTACCAAAGGTCCAGGAGAAAAGATAATCTTCAATTTGACAGAAGCATTGCAACAAAATTGCCATCATTCATGCCCCAGCTGCAGAGAAAGCCCTGTCCTGTAGCTGATTGCAGGGTCGGGGTGGTTGATAAGGGAGGAGTCACTCAGACAAATAACTGGATCCCAGGTTATTAAGAGCTGTAAAAGTCGACACTACATACCTTAAATTGGCAGCAAATGCATTTCTCACTAAGTGCCAATGCATCCATCAATACAACAGATATCTGGATCATATCTGAAGGAGGCCAAATGGAGAGCACATTGCAGTAGTCTAGATGTGAGGTTACAAAAACATGCAACACAATGGCCAGGTTATCCTAATCTAGGAATGGTTATAGCTGGGGCACCAGACAGAACAGGTAGGCACTGGGGGAGGAAGAGGAGTGCAGGGGGAGCGCACCGCCCCCAGCAGCGTGATCCCTGCAGACGGGACGCCCCACCCCCATGACGTGCCCCCACCCGCCCCGCCTGCTCTCCGCCCCCCGGTGCCGGAATATGAAGCTCTGCCACTGCAGGTAGGCACTTCTCACCCATGAAGTCACCTGGGCCTCAAGTTCCAGCACTGATCCAGGGGCACCTGACTCCACCCCAAGACTACAGACATGCTCCTTTAGGGGAAGGGCATCAACACAGGCCTCATCTGGTTCAGGTGAAATGACGGGGGGGGCGACCAGGTGTCATCTGCATATTGGTGACGCAGAACTCCAAGCCAACCAGAGTGACCCAAGCTATCTTAGTGCTGAAACAATATTGAAATGTATCAAGAAATTCTGCTTCATCTGCACATGCTGGAAGTTGCCTAGCCGACAACCCTCTGAAGAACTTTGACCATAAAGGGAATATTTGTTATTGGATGGTAAGGTAAAGGTAAAGGGACCCCTGACCATTAGGTCCAGTCGTGACCGACTCTGGGGTTGCGGTGCTCACCTCGTGTTATTGATTGAGGGAGCCGGAGTACAGCTTCCAGGTCATGTGGCCAGCATGACTAAGCCACTTCTGACGAACCAGAGCAGCACACGGAAACACCGTTTACCTTCCCGTCGGAGTGGTACCTATTTATCTACTAGAACTTTGACGTGCTTTCGAACTGCTAGGTTGGCAGGAGCTGGGAACAAGCAACGGAAGCTCACCCCATCGCGGGGATTCGAACCGCCAACCTTCTAATCGGCAAACCCTAGGCTCTGTGGTTTAACCCACCGCGCCACCCGCGTCCCATTGGATGGTAGGTGCTACAAAAACCTCGATGTCCAGAAAGGGAATCACCATCTCTTTTAAGGTGGAAGGAACAACACATGCACACTGGAGTGTGACATTCACTATTCCCTAGACCCACATAATCAACCCCTTTGACTACTTTTTAAAAGTCAATGGTCAAGAGAACAAGTAGTAGGCCAGACTCCATCTAACCTCTTGTCCAAATCCCCAGGCCACAGTAATTGAAACCAATCCCAAACAACCTGAGTTCTGGATGGCTCACCAGAAACTATCAAATGTGACATCAAGATTAGAACAAATATGAGTGCATTTATCCTTGAAATGCCTTGCAAATGTGTTTACACTTTGAACACACATATACTGTGCTGTCATTATACTGAACACTCATAGCAGAAGGGTGCAGCCAGATTATTGCGTTATAAATTGAATCTATGCGTAAGCAACACATGCACAGTTCTAATAAGTTCCAACATGAGATCACTTCCCTACCCCCTTTGGTGGCGAAGAAACTCGATCCATGCAAGGGTTCCTGCACAATTCTGCCCTCACCACCATCACTGCAATAAACACAGAAGCCCTTTCATAACTAAGCACTTTATATGTACCTTAGGAAAAGTGTACTAAAAGAGAGATTGAATCAAGCTAAGTATTATTTTCCGTTCCTGCATGTTGTTTTTTAATTCAGGATATTTCCCCTACCTGAAAGGGAAGACTTTTTTCTTTAGGATGATAATGATTTTGCTGGCTTGCCCAGACAAAATCAGGAGAGTTGGCTTCCCAACAAATGCCATGACTGGAGAGCAGCTCTTAGTGGCCTCTAAGGATTGCAATAAGACATAAGGGAGAAGGCAGTTTCTGAGGTCTGCAACACCCAAGCTGTTTACTGCTTTTATGAAAGCAATGCTTAGACATGTAAATTAGCACTGAGACAAAGCTGTATTGTAAACGCTGAATTAAACAATTTGTTTGTATTCACATAATGCAAATTCAAATGTTCATCAAATGAAATGAATATTCAACCTCAAGTCTGTGAATTTGAAACCTGCTCTTCAAAATCATACGATCAGCTTCAGTAAGTTGAAGCAGAAAACTACCAATCGATCTATGATGTAAACTTCTATAATAAAAGAGATTAAATAACTATTAAAAACTAGAGTGATGCACATTTAAAACAGCAGAAATTTGTATCTGTTTACATCTTTAAAAGTTAAAGGCTTGCATATGTATCTCAAAATATTGCCTGAACAGTTTTAAGGACTGATAACTAGGAAACTGGTTGAGTCAGGAACACAAATAAATAAAAATTGACTCGATATGAAGTGGATTCAAGTGAACAGTTTTTTTCATGAATTCGTAAACTAAATGTTTACATAGATACCATAAATGAGACTTTTATGGAGGAAAAAAAATCCCTTGCATTGCTGACAGCCCAACTTTGCATATGTGTGTTAACAGGAGAATGCGCTATGTTTAGGATGAATGGTAAAGCGGGTCTAAATGACTTTCAGATTAGCTGGAACAGATGGAAGGGTCACAGTTGAACAACTTTACACAGCAACATAAAGGCAATGTTCAAGTGGAGTTCATTGCCTCTGACAGATACTGTCAATCAAGCAGGGGACTTCTCAGTTAACCAGCAGCCTGTCCTTTTAAAGATTAATAATAATAAAAAGGAATTGTGAGGTGATGACTAGAGTTTATCTAGTCTATGTTTGGCATAAGTGCCATCCCAAATGACTAGGTTTTTCACAAGAAGTACAATAGCTTGCTGAATTTTTTGAGGCAACTGAGATATAGACCTTGCACCAAGTAAAGAGACACTGCTTGTGTGTCATTACCACATATATTCACTATGCCTGTGTATCCATAGCACAGAAGTGATTATAAGATTTTATTTGTTATGCTTTAAGGCTACTACATAGCCTGGAAACACTGCAAATTTAAACAGATCAGCATGTAGAGCTACTTTAAGAAAACCATTATTTCATTTCAAAGGAACAAAAACTAGTGCAAAAAATTATATGTATGGACATTGTATTCAAGAAATGCTATTTGGTGCTATTTGGTTAGACTGCTAAACTACATTTCAGGATATTAGCATTTCTGTTTCTGATTGACCATAATCTTTATGTTACAATGTTCATACATAATACATAATTTTCCTAACTAATTGTATATGTGAAGAGTAACTACATTAGAGTTCAGGCATAATGCTAAGCCAAACCATGGCTTAGTTTGGGGTAGTGTGGCAGCAGCAAGACTAGGGAAGAAGCAAAGCAGCTGAGATTTTTGTTTTGATTACCTGCATGCTGGCTCATGGGACGCAGGTGGCACTGTGGGTTAAACCACAGAGCCTGGGGCTTGCTGATCAGAAGGTCGGCAGTTCGAATCCCTGTGATGGGGTGAGTTCCCATTGCTCGTTCCCAGCTCCTGCCAACCTAGCAGTTTGAAAGCATGTCAAAGTGCAAGTAGATAAATAGAGACCGCTACAGCGGGAAGGTAAACAGCATTTCCGTGTGCTGCTCTGGTTCGCCAGAAGCGGCTTTGTCACATGACCTGGAAGCTGTACGCCGGCTCCCTCGGCCAATAATGCGAGATGAGCGTCGCAACCCCAGTCGGTCACGACTGGACCTAATGGTCAGGGGTCCCTTTACCTTTACCTATGCTGGCTCATTCATTTCTTAGACATAGTTTGGCTTAATGCTCTGTGCAAACAAGGTCTATAAGAGCAGTGCCACTTTTTTGCCTCCACTGTGTGATTTTTAGAAAAAACAATTTGTGGTCCATGGTAAGGTGTCCGGGTAGGGACAGGTAGCCTCTTTGAGAGTTGGGCTAGCCTAGGATGCAGAGGATCATTGGCTGGGCCAGCTGTACCCCTGAAATGTCTTACATTATTTCTACTGTGCTTCCCTTGAGTGCAATGAATACAACTGTGGCAATGAATCGCCTACACCAGTGGAGGTCAAAGGAGGGAGGCCGGTAGACGACACCCACTGGATCATAACCCCCTCCAGGAGTGAAGATTGTGGGGAGTTAGTACTCCTTCCTTAAGTGCCATTTAAAAATTATAGTGTGGTAGGTATTCTTCTGTGGGTTCAATGAAGGGCATTCTGGCAATGTTTAAAAACCTGCAACTCTGGTGAAGTGCTGATTCCAGGGGAAAGGTCTACATGACTAGTTCAACCAAGTGGTTGTAGGCCTTTCTGTAGATGAACCCCATAGAAAAGTGCCTAGTAACAACAATATCATTAACATTTCTAGCTGGCCTTTCCTCCAAGTCCCTCAAGTGCTGTATACAGGTGAAACTCGGAAAATTAGAATATCGTCGAAAAGTGCATTTATTTTAGTAATGCAACTAAAAAGGTGAAACCAATATATGAGATAGATGCATGGCATGCAAAGCAAGATATGTAAAGCCTTTATTTGTTGTAATGGTAATTATTTGTCGTTAGGCGGGTCAATTATAAATGGAATGTAATTAATGAAATGTAAAAGCGATGTTTATTTTTGTATTATTGTAACTATTTGTTTTATTACTGTGGAATTTCCAAATGAAAGCATTTGTAAAAATTTAAAGAAAAATAATAAAATAATAAATTGCATTACTGAAATAAATGCACTTTTCAACTATATTCTAATTTTCCGAGTTTCACCTGTATTTCAGCATTCCACCAACCCTGTGTATTTAGCCTGAGAGAGAGTGACTAGCCCAGTATGCCACATGGCTGAGTGAGATTTGAACCAAGCCTAGTCAAATCTCTGGCCACTATGCCCCACCACTGTCTCCAATTAACAGTACAACATTTAGAGCACATCTTATAGCCACCAGCTGCATAGAGGAGGATAAATGCATAGCCTAATTGGAAGCAGAGAAGGCACATGGAGTGCTTATACTTCTCCATGACATTTTCTTCTCTGTGGTGTCTGGTAACCGCCAGGTTAGTAGGGAACAGCTTCAGTTATTTGAGGAAGAGCAAACTGTTTTTGCAAGTCCCTGCCTCATAGTACCTGCATTGTGCAGTCCTGTGTACAGTACAAACATAGATAATGGGTTGTTGAAAGCAAGCAAGCAAGCAAACAAACAAACAAACTTGATGCTTGTCACAGTTTAGCACACTAAACAGATGCCAAAAACCCACAACAACCCTGAATATAGAAACAGTGTCAATAGAGTTGTCAATATTAAAAATTTACACACACACACACACACACACACACACACACACACACACACACTCCTGATTTCTTTCTGTTGACAGTACAAACAAACCTTTCCCTGCTCTATTCTTCCCATTAGCTAAACATTCAGGTTTCCAGTAGGCAGGCCAAATTAGAAGTTCTTGACAGGAGATGAGATTTTGGATGCGGGCTATGTGTATATGGAGAGCATGTTGCCCTTCAGAGGAATGTAGCAAAAGCTTCCTTGTCCCACCACTCAGCCACTCACAAGGCAAGCTACTGCCTAGCCAGCATACTGGCTAAAGATAAATAATGCAGCACACACTTTTGTTCACGAATAACACAACCCTGTGCAAACAGCTCAAAAAAAAATTAATCAGAAAAGCTTTACAAGCAAGCCACAATAAATATCACCTATTCGCTTCACTGGGTGACGTCTGCAAAGGAGCGAACATGTGGAAGGCTCTTTCCACTGAAGTGAAAAGGGAATCCTATTGACATGAGTATCTGGAGGGGAGAAGCCTGGAGTTCCAAACATAGTATATTCTGATCTTATTCTTTAAAAAGGAAAAGGAAAGTTGTCTGTATATACAACCCAAGGCTAAAATCCTGTGCATGCTTATTTGATTTCAGTAGGAATTACTTCGAAATAAATATGCATGGGGTCACACTCCATACCTTCAGGCTCCTCTCACATCTCTTCAAGATAAAATAAGGCAGAATGAAGAAGCTAGCTCTGCAAGATGAAACAATTATGTAACTATCCTGGAAATCCTTAGTTTCTATAAATCAAAACCAATCCTTAACAATATCCCAATATCAAATATTCAGAAAACAAGCCGCATGAGTAGCATATATCTACTATACATTTATACTTAGGCTGATACAATCACTGATATGCCATTAGATCCAAAAGATTTCTGTATCACTAGTTTCTGTTATTGACTCAAAACCATCTTTTGCTCATTATCCAACAGTTCAGTCAATGTGATACTTTTTGTATACAGCTTTTAAGGTTTTGTTGTTGTTGTTGCAGTCAAGCAGTGTATACATTTAATGAAATCAATCAATCAATCAATCACTGACACTATGCCAGCTATGAACATGCTTTTATTTTTGTGCATGTGCTTGAATAGTAGCAGTAGTGGTTGTATTGTGGCAGGCAACATCTTTCGTACTTTGTATGTTACTTGTAAAACAAGCGCCAAATTCACTGTTTTAAAGCAATATATGTTTAAAAACATACATGCTGGTGCTGCCATGTACCAAGTCAGACCTTTGGTACTTCCAGCTCAGTATTGTCTATACTGACCAGCAGTGTCTCTCCAGGGTTTCAGACAGGAGTATTTCCCCAGCCCTACCTGCAGATGCCCAGGGATTAAATCTGGGGCTGCCTCCATGCAAAGCATGAGCTGCATTCCCTCCTCAAACCTGTGCCGTAACACTGATTCTTTTCACAAATTTCCAAAAGGCCCACTTAAAAGGCTCTGCGGCCTCAAACATCTGCCACCAGGCATCAGATGTGGCACGGATTCAATCAGTCACACCCATGCTACAGCAGCAAAAGTGAACAAGCGAAAGAGACAGACATTTGTTCCGATGAACACCCACATGCTAGTGTTGTTCATTGCGGTTGATCACCCAAAACACTAGAATTGCAAAGCATCTTTCCATCCAGACACTTCTGGAAGGATACGCTGCAGAAAGTAAATTTGCAAATATTCAAGTGCCGAGCAGAAGAGCGCAAAAACAAAAGTTACAGAGGCTCTGCCTTCACCTGCAGAAGAAAGCAAATTCCTCCAGAAGGATGGCCCCATTTCTTCTCTTGCTTTTATAAAGAGGCTGGGGTTGTCAAACTTTGATTCAGAACAGGAGTGCATTCAGCAGCATCCTCAGGCTTGGCTGGGAGCTGCTCACATCCCCGGAAAATTCAGTGGGAGAAAAAGTTTATGGAAGCGAGTAGGAGTTTATTCAACAGTGTCTGAGGCTTTTCAGAATCATGAGTGAGTGTCTATAAGGGGGCAATCAAGCATAGGCTGGGAATTATCTCTGTTGGTTGCCTACCTGTGACAGGCCCTCAAGTGCGGCTAAGAGGCTCATTCAGTGACGGAGAAACAATAGCTGAAGGGGAACAAACAATTCAGAGGAGTCTATCATTCTGTATGGTGTTATCTTTAGCACTGAATAAAACCGGAGTTCCCCTTTTCTGCCTCATAGTCAGCACTATTTTTAGGAGCCAGTGGTACTTTTCAACTCTCTTTCACTACTTTTCAACAGGTTCATAAGGGCACGAAGTGCAGTATATAAAAAAAGGATAATAACTTTACCCGAGTGCAGGAAAAGGCCCAATGAACAGAGCAGCCAAGCTTGCAGGACTGGAGCTGATGAAAGATGTTTTCAGAAATGCCAACAACTAATGTCATTGTCTATATTTTAAAATGTCCTTTTTGCACACAGTGGATTCTGGAGAGAAACACTAAAATTGTTTCTCCCCACTATTAAAAAAAATCTTAACTTTCAGACTTCATTTAATTTCTAAACAAATATGTGCACCCCAAGAGCTCAGTATCCCCCGTTTCTGTTTTTTGTTTGGTGCACAGAACATGTTTAGCCATTTGTTTTTTTTAAAAAAAAACAAATAATACTAGAGTGATCGGGAGGAGGGGGAATTCAGACACCCTTAAACATTATACAGTGCTAAAAGGGTCTGTGACTGCTAGCATTCTAAAGCATTGGCTTGAAGATTCAAGGTTGCTGTTTTTTTGAGGTGCTGGAACTGAGGTTTTGAATTGTAGGGAAGAGGAGGGAAATCTTTACTCATCTGTGAAAGCATTCTCTAAAAGATGTATTGGACACAGCCTTAGGAGTAAGCAGAACTAACCACTGTGACCTATCATGAAAGCCTTAGAAGACACACCAGTCAGGAAGCTAGACATGAACTTTATTGTCTCTTTCAAACAAGAACAGTACGTAACAGGATACTCCTGACTCCATCAAGAGATAACTAAGTCCAGTGCCACCTAGC